>NW_017536975.1:8155-14351 GCF_001853355.1 Bactrocera latifrons | reverse complement strand
GCCACGTAGCGAAAAGAAGAAACGACTGGCGCGCTGTTGTTAACTCGGCTATAATCGCGTAAGCGGTGACTACGCCAATCAAGAAGAAGAAGATATATTAAGCACATTAAGCGGCACTGTTTGTTAAATCGCGTTTGTCAAGATTGACTCAGATATCMTCATCCTACCCGCAAGGTCCCCAAAATGCAATGCTTTATTAACACACGAAATGCTTTATTTTTTTTTTGTAAACCAACACAAGTTGTTTAACAAAAATGCTATACAAATAATAGAAATAATATAGATGGTAGTAGTAGTGTTATCTATGTATTAGCCATAGTGATGCGTGAAAGGGTCCTCTAGTATTATATTTTAAAATATTTGTCAAAACAAATTAAAATTTTCTCAGTGTAAACTGATTTATTATATCTATGTGAGGCGATAAAGTGTAATGAATTGAGTACTATTTTATGTAAATAAAAGTATTTTTTTTGCGATTATACCAGTAAAAAAAGCGTAGTTTTAGTAATCTCGTTTTGTATTTATTAATGTATTTGATGTTCGAATGTTTTGTATTTAGGTACACCCTAATACGTGGATTTGTATGTATGCAACCTGTTTTGGCCGTGTAGCTCCTGCAGGTGTATTTTGACTTGWTTTCGTTATCAACCATTATTGTTATATTAAATATTAAAATATTTGCCAAAACGAATTAAATTTTACTCATTGTAAGCTGATTTATGGTATCTATATGAAGTGATAAAGTATACAAAAGAAAGTATCCAGCTAAAACAAACGTCACGCCCCTTCGCGTGCGCCCTGTGGCTCCTGGTGCAGTCGTCCCAGATGACCAGTGACTTGTCTTGTAAGAGCTGCCCCAGCGGACCGTTTCTGCGGATCGAGCACACAGATTGTTGTTCCAAAGACACAGCCAATGGTAATTTAAATGTAGAGTGAGCAGTATTTCCACTTAATAGGGTTGCAGCAATTCGGGACGATGCCACTGCGACAGCTTTTTTTTCCAGATTGACGTACTTTTGCCAACACTAAAGTGGCGAGGACAGCGTTTTGACAAATACAGACAACTCGTTAATATCATGCGGACGGCACGGTATCGCATGGACGATGTTTTGTTGCCGATTCGGGGGAGGCAATCCAAAATCTGCTAAATGCTTGTCGTTCAGTTCCAAAAGCTTGTTTTCTATTTGTATCAAGCCTTCGTTKTGTACGTCACAGTCCTGATTTTGTTGTTGAGCTGCACGTCTGATGTCCTCACACAAATCGTTTTTGAAAGTGTCACATAATTTGAGAGGTTCAGAGGGGAAACAAAATAATAAAATTACCACAAACAGCTCTCTCAACTTTAACAGGCAGTCAGAAACCGAAGCTTCTCTCATTTTCTAATAAACCTACATCTCTGCAAGCAGCTTGGCATGTTTCTTTAACAATGCCATCAACGGTTTTTAAGTCTTGGAACCATACATGATTAAGTAATATCCTGAGATAAAAGCACTCGGATAGAGAGGGATGGACGATGTCCACTTGGCCCAACGTCGCATCTTTTTTTACACTGGGATGACCGACTACGCCTTGGCCGCGTTTCCATCTTGAGAATTTGTTATTGGTCCATGTGTAATAATGAGGGACCTCATGATAGAGAAACGTTTTGCCAAATTCATCACTGCGACACAGGTCAAAAAACGCCGTGAGAGTCGTTTTAGGTGAATTTTCAATTACACGTTGTATATTTTCAGCTGAAAAATATACCCGTTGCCCATTTTCTAAGTGTACAGCCAAGTGTACAACGGTGGGGCGTCGATCGTGAATAGGAAACTCTAAGAACCTCTACACTGCCTCCGATGTATTAATGTACCATCCGTTCAAATAATTTTCCATTTCGTCGTGAGCATTTCTGACACCGAAAGTGGCTTGGTCTGATCCTTTGTTGATGTATTTGCAAATATACTTAATTGCTTGGACGGAATGGCAGAATTCAACATTTATGTGAGCATTAAAAAATCGCAATAAAAGTGGAGAAAATGGAACGATCTACCTGGTGTCTATATTGACCGTTCTGCCTCGGATGTTTAAAGTAGCGACCCGACCTCCGTTGCTGGAGTCGCGACGTCGATATCCGTCCTCACCGGTCTTCGTCTCATTTATGAATCATCGTCGGTATTTTTTTGAGCATATGCCATTCTTTATGCATGGTGAATTCAAATTTTCTTGCCCACATGGCCCATGTACCATATTTTTTGTGACTATGTCAAATAACACTCGGTCTTCGTCTTTATTAGGCAGCTCAGTGACGATTATTTCAAAACATCATATGACAACGCGGCAATCCTCTTTTTTGCCATTCAGCACTAAGCATATGACATTTGACCGGTCCAAAAATCGTGTCTTTCGTGAATATTTTTATAATTTTTCTAATTTTTAGGTGGGGCCGGGGAAAAGTTCCTGCTTTACCTCTTTCCATTCAGGGTTGCACCTAAAAGTGACGAATAGATCTGGCCGGCCGTGCTTGCCCACATAGGACATGCGTCTTTTCGTTTAGAAACCTCGCACATTAAGTAAATGATGACGGTAAGATGATTCGCTGTCCGATGTCAGCGCATTCACGCTTGCGTCTTAGTTCAAAGCATCCCTCAGATGAATATAGTCATCTGCTCTAAGTTTTTGTTGGTTTCGCCTTATAAAATTTAATCGTTCCGAAATCATCTTTGTCATCATATCCACACAATATTGACTAAAGAAATCCTTGTAATAGTGCAGCGAATTAACTTGACTGGTCCTAATCATTTAGCGGTTTGCGTAATATTGCATGAATGATACAGTTTTATTTCTTAAGGACTCCTGCTGAGGAATAGTTAAGTAATATCCGTCGTCTCTTGATACGAGCATTAGCGGATATTATAACGGATCATAAGCCCTATGCAATTCCGACATTCGCTAGCTGCATGTCTCTACCGAGCAGCACCATATCTCTGGGGCATTTGTCTTCATTAACCAAGAGAACGGCCACTTCGTTGACGGAAGGCGCGTTGTATCTGCCTCGGTGTTCTGCTTTAGGTGTGCGGTCAGCGTGAATAATTAATTTTAAATTCTCTGGAGATGTCAATTCGATACTTTGTTTAAAACTTCGTATGTAAACGTTGTGACTATTCCACTTGGTCTRCAACTCGTTGATCAAATCCAGTTTTAACATAGGAGCCATGTAAGAGCGTAAAGATAGTTGGTCAGCATCGGAAATAAAATATATCTGCAAAAATTGTGGGCTTTGTCCGGATGGTGGCAGGAGGCTGCCTATGAGGTGATAAACCTGTCCCTCTACCTTAAAGGTTGGCATGAAATTCCCCTCCCTAATTTCTTTCGCCCCGGATGATGTCATCTGAAACAGATTATTGTAACGACGTGCGTTTTTTTAAAAAATGCGCGGATAGTGTACTATTGTTCGTCAGAAGGCTTTCGATTGGTTCTAGAGGATCTACGATACTGAGAAGTATTACTTTTCCAGCCGCTCAACGCATATCAATTGCTTCATTTATGGCATCCATCGCTCCAATTTTAATGCTGTTTTGATCGGCGTAGTTAATTTGTGGATCGTAGCTGAATGCCGATCTATTGCTGTGAGCTGAAATCTCATCACGCCGATGATTGTGATGCATATTCTTTTTGACTTTCGAGTCGATCAGAATATTCTGAAGATGACTCTCCAACACGCCGAATCTTTGCTAATCTCGCTTGGGAGCTATGTTAAGACAATTGGGACCTTTTTTTAGGCATAATTGWTTGAAAGTTTTGGTTTTCAAGTAAAATAAATAAGAATTAATTTTATTCTAATATGAACAGTTTATTGAATAGAAGTTTTCATAAAAAATTCATACAATACATAAATATGTGCTTTAAAAAGAGTGTGACACTGCTACAAAAATAAAGTGTCAAGGTTTAATCAAGTTATTTATGCGCAGTTTTGAAAATAACTCCTAATCGATAGAAAGAAAACGTGCTCTCTCTGAAATGTGTTCTATGGAAAAATCTAAATTTTCAATATCGGTAGCGTCCCCTGCGTAAGGAACCGACCGCGCGACTGAGCCAGACTGTAAAGTATAGAGAAGGTGCACGTTCGCTGTCGAACATTTGTTACATTCCAAGTAAAAAATTCGCCGCATTTGTTAACATTGAAGGTCGGAATTCGCCTCACAATTTTAAAATTTTTTACAATTCTCTCACATATTCTACCCGAGAATATGAAAAGAAATAACGGAATATGACAGTGGTCGGCATGAGAGGATATGTCACTGTGTTGGTAAGCACGATAAAAAGTAGCCCAGTGAGAAATTGAAATTAAAATTAACAAAATGTCTTTTAAGGATATATTCCTTATTATCTTTGAAAGACTTGGAACACAAAAGGCATTGCATGGCACCAAAGACATTTAGAATCATAAAATATTTCTCGCAAGGCATATTTGGTTTTGCGCTATAATCTTGCCTGATGTTAATTCGTTGCTGGCTCGACAACGACTGAACGATAGAGCGTAAGCAGAGAACGTCTATCATAGAGAAGGTTCACGGCGCGGAGATCGTAAAAATATTTTTGGATAACTCGGTCGAGATGAGCCAGTTTCACCACAGACAAATTATAAGCGTGTTTCACCACGAAAGTAGCAGAATTGGGCATTTTCAGTGTTAAATGAGAAAAACAATGCTAATTCCAATGTAAACAAATTTACGCCTAAAGATTCGTTTATTTTCTATGTGCAACCGACGCGACACATAATTTAGATACATAATATATGATCCGTATATATTTGGTATCAAAGCATATACTTAGTATATATGTATGTACATGAGTATGTATGTATGTATATTAAAATTTATCTACGTACATATGTATTTCAAAATGATTCCATAAAATCATTAAAAATATATAATAGAGTAAAGTTTGTACTATTACCCAAATAATTGATATAAGTTAAGGTAATTGGTTTTAAATTTACACACTTACTTTAAAAGGTTTGATATCATCTTAAAAGATCTAGCGGTGACACTTGCGCTCATATACATACACATAATTATGTGTGCATGTAAACAAATATGACAGACCATACGCATAATGTTTGTAAATTTGTCCACATTAAAAATAWAATATGGACATACGCGAGTGTGGATAATTAAGCGAGTGGCATTTAAAACAATAATTTCTATAAATTTCAAAAAACAAACCTTGAGATGCAGCAAGATATGGGCAGTTAAGAGGGATGATTTTCATTTAAGCGGAATACTGCTTAACCGGGATTCACTGTACACATAAATCAGAGGAATATTGAATATTTTCTTTGGCACRTTTCTTGATTTTGAAAATCGACAAATACGCTATGTTGTCAATTTTATTATATATATTACATATTTCAATACTTATATTTCCGGGGTTGTCACTTTTTCCTTCTCATACAACGTCAGAAATTGTTCAATTTATGATTTTTAGCTTTTGCCATCGTCGCGAAAAGACGCTTGTTGGCAAAGGCATGCTCGGGGAGATGTCATGGTGTTTGTTTTTMTGAATGAAGCAAGTTTGAATGAAAATATTGTTGTTGTGTACTTTTCTACAAATTTGGGCATCGACTATTTGGCTGCCATATTGACTTGTGACTCTGCTGATGCTATTTGAGACGTTTSTTGTTTTTTCAGAACARTATTTGTAGTTTTTGCGGGCGACATACATATCTACATTGGAACGCGTATAAGTATGTATGTTGTGTATGCATTATTTGTGTGGGAATGTCATACGCACATATTTACATGTGTACCCATATAAGTATGTATTATGCTATTTCAAACGATTATTGCCAGTTAGAACAGTGACGGTCATGTTACCTAGTGACATGCCGGTCACGCGAGCTGGTGTAATTGTCACTTTTTCCTATCACTTTCTTAAGGGCGAATCAAAAAAGCTCCCAAAACTTTTGTATACATGTGATGTTTTATTACCTTCTCGCTTACGTATTTTCTTTTGTAATAAAACTTCTTCTTCTCCTTCTCTCTCACACTTTCATTAAATTTGGGACAAATCAATAAAACTGCTTTCAGGAAAGCGTGACGGTGCATTCTACAACAGCCTAGTGGGTAAACCACTCACTTGGCATGCCTGCAACCTAAAGTTCGAAACTCAAAAATATAAATATTTGTTTTATAAAATATTTTAATCACTTAAT
>NW_017536975.1:6969-8003 GCF_001853355.1 Bactrocera latifrons | reverse complement strand
AAAGCATCTACCCTGGCTTATACATATGTATATCAAAAAAATTATTACAATATTATATTTATCATTCAGCTTTTTGAGAGAATCTATAAAAAATTTAATGAAAAATTAATGTAAAATACATCTTTTTAGGTAAATATGTATGTATTAAATTTACCATATAATATGTTGGACAACAGAAATTTCGAAAGCGGTTGCTTTCCTCCCCTACCGTCCCAGTTACACAAACTCAGGAATTCGTCAGTGTACAGATGCCGCAATATGAAAATATTGTGCAAAATAAATATTGTTTATTGAAGAAATTGTATACATTACTAACCGTTGCTGTAGAGAATTCTTCGCATTTCAGGTTTTCTTCCATTTTCAAAGCTGCTGCTAGTGTAATTAATGGTAGGGTGGAAGCAATTTCTGTTTGTGTGTTGTCGATTTYTTCGCCAGTCAGTCGGCATACTGATTGGTGAACTTTCCGAATTAGCACCTTATATTCGCGGACGGTTTTTTGTTGGGCCATTTATTCGCTTTTTTGAATTATCTGAAAAGAACAAGTGCAGTTAGAGAATACTTTACTAATGCCTAATCAACAACATCTAAACAATACGTTTTCTTTGTATTGATGAATACTTRTAGAACAATAAAAAGTTTTATGGACATAAACTTACATTTTCTTTCAAAAAGCTGTCCATCCTCCTTTCCATATTTTCAACTCTGGAAGACAGCTCTTGTAGTTGACAGGAAATAGTTTTTAACATGTTAAAAACATCTGAAAAAGGTGTAAACATAATAAAGTAAAAATTTTTAAGAAATRCATTTTAACAATATATTGGATTACCATTTCCATCCACAGGCAAATTATTTCCTTGTTGCTTTGTGAAGCTTGCCTCTGAGTTGTAGCAACCAGAAATGTTGAATTTCTTCCGTTTAAATGTCAATTGTTCTACAATAACAAATGCGTAAAAATAAATGGAAAACTAAAATGACAATTTTACATGTACCTTTTACGGGAGTCGAAGACGTTCTTGGGCATTCCTCCAAATAGG
>NW_017536975.1:4928-6674 GCF_001853355.1 Bactrocera latifrons | reverse complement strand
GAAGACGTTCTTGGGCATTCCTCCAAATAGGTGTCATCAGAAAGCGCTGGTGAATCCATCTGATTAAGAAATAAAAATTTGGCAGCATCAAAATTCATTTTAAATAACTTAACATAATATAATAAAATACCATCGGGACAATACAATAATTACAGTGAAAAATACTAATTTGAAAATTCATGAAATAGATGATGTAAAATCGTAATTAGAAGAAACTTGCTCTCATGTGGAATAGCAAAATATTTATAAATTATATCGTCTTCTTCTATTTTAAACAAATGTGGGTCCAATTTATCTGCCAACAAAATACCTAAACCAGATGACGATTCCAATGGTTCTTGAAAGTAGTTTTCAACACCCAAGAAAGAATGTGCCGATAAAGTTGCGATACCAGATTCCTCTGTTCTGCCTGTAACTTTTATTGGCTTAATTTTTGACTAAAACAATAAGAGTATTTTTCTTTTTTAAAATCTATATTAAACGAATTAATTTTGGATATTTTATAGCAAGTAAAATCTGGAATATTTCTTTCTTATATCCTTAAATGTAATTGCTGCAGGATTATATTGGGCTTATTTATAAGATTTTTTAAACATTGCATGTGATTTTCAAACTTGTAAGCGGAAAAGTTGTCTAGAGGACCATATTGCTTGGTACAGTCAGTTAAATGGAGTAAACCATGTATATTGTAACTAACAAAAAAGTACGCAATTGTAAATGGCAATTCGTTTGGAAAATTTACTATGGATGCTAGAATAGGCCACAGTACTTTATTGGAATTCTTGCATATTTTCAGGCCATCTATTCTCATATCAAGCACACTATTATTTTCATTTTCAAGTTGAGGAAATGCATATTTCTCAAAATGATTTTGAATTCCTCTAAATAAAAAAGATCCACTTGGAATCGTTTGAATATTTACTTTTTTTCGGCTGGTACCTAGGAGACTTTTAGCCGTTAGAGGTAAATCTGTGTAACCTATTTTTCGCTACGTTTGCAGAAGATCGGTTACTGTATTATAGGACACCCTATTTCTCAAAGCCCAAGCTTTTAATTCTAAACTAAATGAATTATTTTCTATCACTTTTAAAATTTTGCTACCACTATTATTCCTATCACTAACATAGCTATCACTGCAATTTGAAGAAAAATCAAGGGAGCTTAGTGAACTGCATCCACCCACATCAGGATCACAATCAAAATTTACATCTATTTCATAAAGATTAAAAGCATTTTTTTCCCGGCTCATATATGCACTAAATGTATTTTTCTTCATATTTGTTATTTTCTATACTCATCCTCCTTCCAAATTTCACTCGTAGACACAAAAACGAAATTAAATAAACACAATTAAAATATATTTAAAAATTTATTTCATATAATTTTGCATAAATATGCACAAGCACAAATCTTCACAGTTCTAATTATCGACGCATTTGTAACCGATTTTTTTTTTCTTCGAATTCAATTTGGCACAACGAACAAGCAAACGTCAAATTCACGGTATCATGCTGTACGCGTTCACATTCATCGTTTTCAATAAGCGGTGACAGTTACGAAATTTGTTTGTCTTCTTGTGTTTTATTTTTGATTAACATCTGTTGAGTGAAGAGCTTATAATATAAAACAAACAAAATACACAATAAATTGACTTCTTACTCATTTCAAAGATTTGTGTGGGAGTGTTAGTGACAAGTAAAAATTGTGTAAAAGTATTGAAGTTTCGGTCACGCAAGTTTTGCTGGG
>NW_017536975.1:0-3813 GCF_001853355.1 Bactrocera latifrons | reverse complement strand
AAAAATATTTTTACGATCTCCGCGCCGTGAACATTCTCTATGATAGATGTTCTCTGTTTATTTGTCAGGTAGAGTGGGGTATACATGCGGGGAGAGGCCTGAGTCATTTAAACATAATGGGCCCACTAGGCAATTTTTTTGCCTAGTATTACGTATATGATGTTCAATGTATTTCGGCGGGAATTGGTGTTTGAAATAAGTAACTTCAATATGTATGAACGGGTCGTATTGAAATTCCTTTCATATTTAATAACATGATGAATTGTATTATTTTTAAACTTGTTTATATATATTTTTATTAGCGGTTATTGAAAATTTCTTTACCATCGGCTTAGTAAACTAGCTGTTTGATAGTTGCCTTTTCTGTGTTACAGGTTTATAAAGGATAGTAACTCCACGCCTGGCTCAGATATGGCCAGAATGAGTACTCTTTTGCCCTGGAGTCAGGACTATGAAATCAGAGCCATCTTGCGAGGGACTGGCCGTAAATGGAGAACGGCTTCGATTCATACAGTAGAGAATTCTTCATAATTAACTTGATGCTTTACATAGCTTATTCCTATAACCCACCCATAAAAAAAGGCGCTTGGGTAGATGCAACACGAGCGACCTTTGCTATTTGTAAGTGTAGCTGCCCCTGCATAGGGTTGTGCGCTGGGTTTGGAACCCGCCAC
Source organism: Bactrocera latifrons (assembly GCF_001853355.1). NCBI lineage: Eukaryota > Metazoa > Arthropoda > Insecta > Diptera > Tephritidae > Bactrocera > Bactrocera latifrons. The sequence continues at coordinate 3,139 of NW_017536975.1, read as the reverse complement.
GTAAAAAAACACCCCCAATGAAAAGGAACAACCAGCCTCGGATGAGAAACCCCCCTTTTGACGCCGACCATGGAAAACGAAATATGGACTACGAATTGAGGGCATGTCCAGCTGGTTGATGTCCTCGTGAAAATAAAGGCTGACATCACCGCCGTCCAATAAATGCGATGGACGGGACAGGGACAGGGACGAGTAGGTCCTTGTGGCATTTACTACAGTGGCCATATAAACGAGCGCAAGTTTGCTGTGGAGTTCGTGGTGGGAGARATACTCCTTTGCCGAGTACTATCATTCACTCCGGTGAATTAACGTCTAGCCACAATCCGCATCAAAGCGAAGTTCTTCATCATATCGCTGACTTGTGCCCAGGCCYCGACGGATGAGAGGACGATCTGACCACAGATGCATTTTGTGAGTGCTTGGAAAGCACTTCTTAGAGATGCCCCCGCCACGATGTCAAAATCGTGCTTAGCGACTTTAACGCCAGGATGGGAAAAGAAGGTATCTTTGGCACTACGGTCGGTAGATTCAGCCTCCACGATGAAACATCCCCAAATGTGTTTAGGCAGATCGACTTCGCCGGGGCCCGAAATGTTAGTTATCTGTAGTACTACATTCCAGCATAAGAAGATGCATCAAGCTACCTGGCTGTCTCCGGATCGAAAAACCACCAACCAGATCGATCATGTTGTGATAGATGGAAGACACGTCTCCAGTGGTTTAGATGTGCGTGCACTCCGAGGTCCTAACATCGACTCGGACCACTTTCTTGTTGCAGCCAAGATTCGCACGCGCCTCTGTGCAGCAAACAACGCACGCCGTCAAACACAAGGAAGCTTCGACTTTGACAAGCTGCAATCACAACAGACAGCCGAACGATTTTCTACTCGGCTTGCACTCCCGCTCTCTGAGGGCACTCGTCAACAACTCGGTATAAGGGAACTGTGGGATGACATTTCAAAATCTTTACGTACAACTGCAACCGAAACCATTGGTTTTCGGAAAGTGCAAAAGAAAAGCTGGCACGACGAGGAGTGCCGTGACGCAGCGGAGAGAAAACATTCTGCCTACCTCGCAACAGAACGATCGCCCGAGAGTTGAAGAGGGAAGCGAGACGCATTTGCAGACAGAAACAGGAAGAGGCCGAAATGCGTGAGTACGAAGAGCTTGATAAGCTGGCCGACAGGGGTAATGCTCGAAAATTCTACGAAAAAATGCGGCAGCTTATAGAAGGTTTCAAGACCGGAGCATACTCTTGCCCAACCAGRAAGAAGTTCGAATAGCAATTACTCGCCTGAAGAACAACAAAGCGGCGGGGGCCGATGGATTGCCGGTTGAGCTATTCAAACACGGCAGCGAACAAGGAGCATGCATCAGCTTCTTTGTAAAATATAATAAAGCCCAATCCACAGAAAGGGAGACCCCACAATCTGCGCCAACTACCGTAGGATAAGCCTCCTCAACATAGCATATAAGGTTCTATCGAGCATATTGTGTGAAAGATTAAAGCCCACCGTCAACAAACTGATTGGACCTTATCAGTGGGGCTTAAGACCTGGAAAATCAACATCCGACCAGATATTCATTATGCGCCAAATCTTGGAAAAGACCCGTGAAAGGAGAATCGACACTCACCACCTCTTCGTCGATTTCAAAGCTGCTTTCGACAGTGCGAAAAGGAGCTGCCTTTATGCCGCGATGTCTGAATTTGGTATCCCCGCAAAACTTATAAGGCTGTGTAAATTGACGTTAAGCAACACCAAAAGCTCCGTCAGGATCGGGAAGGACCCTCCGAGCCGTTCGATACCAAACGAGGTTTCAGACAAGGCGACTCCCTATCGTGCGACTTTTCAACTTGCTTCTGGAGAAAATAATTCRGGCTGCAGAGCTAAATAGAGAAGGTTCCATTTTCTACAAGAGTGTACAGCTGCTGGCGTATGCCGATGACATTGATATCATCGGCCTCTACATCCGCGCCGTTAGTTCTGATTTCTCCAGACTGGACAAGGAAGCAAAACAGATGGGTCTGGCAGTGAATGAGGGCAAGACGAAATATATTCTGTTGACAGTCATAACTTTGAAGTCATAGATAATTTCGTCTATCTTGGAACCAGCGTAAACACCACCAACAATGTCATCCTGGAAATCGAACGCAGGATAACTCTTGCCAACAGGTGCTACTTTGGACTAATTAGGCAATTCAGAAGCAAAGTCCTCTCTCGATGAACAAAAACAAAACTCTATAAGTTACTCATAATTCCCTTCCTGCTATATGGTGCAGAGGCTTGGACGATGACAACAACTGATGAGTCGACGTTTCCGAGTTTTCGAGAGAAAAGTTCTGCGAAAAGTTTATGGTCCTTTACGCGTTGGCCACGGCGAATATCGCATTCGATGGAAGGATGAGCTGTATGAGATATATGACGATATTGACATAGTTCAGCGAATTCAAGGACAGCGGCTACGCTGGCTAGGTCATGTTGTCCGAATGGACGAAAACACTTCAGGAAGACCTCCACTTCGTTGGAGTGACTAGGTGGAGAAGGACCTGGCTACGCTTGGAATATCCAATTGTTATACTTTTGTTATACACTTTTKTTATAGTTTATGTTTAAGTGCGCTAATTTGACGTTTAGTACCRCGCCACATAGCTTGAGATTTTTTAAGCAGGATTTTTGTATCATTATTGGCGAAAGCCATCCTGCGCATTCGAGAAGTTACGAACATTTTGTTTTTATATGAGGTTGTCAGAGGGAATCTGTGCTTGCTTTTTCTACCATTATGTGGGGTATTTGAAGTGGCGCTAGTAGCGTACCAGCTAGTATTTGATCGAGTAGCTGTGGCCTTAGAAAAGTCCTCACAATACTGATCTTCTTAAGTTTTGTTTAATATTCTCGGAAGTTTCCCTATCTCTTGAAATTTCCTTAATTTAATTGCGAAGCGGTTTAACAACCGAATCAGCAGAAGGGTGTCGTAAAGCGAAGAAGTGATAAAATGAATGTTGAGGTGTGAACTGTCCTTTTTGTTGAGTGGGTGCAGGTACGGTGATGTAAGTCTATGATGCCACCGGATGTGGTGTATTAAGCTGTCTTGCTAGGATGTGCCAGTTTTTCCCGGGTAGAGTGGGGTATACACAGAG
>NW_017536974.1:288533-305698 GCF_001853355.1 Bactrocera latifrons | reverse complement strand
ATTTCAACTCTACTCGTCACCCTGATCACTTTGGTATATATAACCCTATATCTAACTCTTTTAGTTTTAGGACTTACAAACAACCGTTATGTGAACAAAACTATAATACTCTCTTTAGCAACTTTGTTGCGAGAGTATAAATATGTAACTCTGTCTATTAAAATTGTATACATTGGTAAAATGGTATACCCAAGAACAAAATTATAAATAAGGTTTTACTCTTGAGAAACTTATGTACTATATCAAATGATATATTAAAAACATACGAACGCAGATGCATTGAGTTGTTTCTTTCAAAACAACCAGATGTCATATAATAATGAATACAAATATACAGAGATTCTCATAAATGTATTTAAATAATATAGATCCTAAAATAATATATAAGCGATGAATATACAGAAATAAAATCAGAATAAAATATGTATTACTAGATGGCATGTCTATTAATTTTAGTCCAATACCAGATGTACTATAGGATAATATTACATAGTTCGTCAGCATATGGTATTACAAATCAAATACTGAGAGAGCTCAAGGACATATGTACCAAAAAGTTCATTTCATATTAGAACTTTTTCGAGGATTGAAAAAACACTGGTACAAGTGTATTACATCTGAGGGGGATTACTTTGAAGGGGACAATTTTTAGTTCGAAACCACAGTTTTTAAGTAGAAAGGAAAAATTCTCAATTGTATGAACAATTCAAGCGAACAATAAACATTTAATTTAATTAGCTTTATTGTTTTTTTATTATTCTTCAATTTGTTTAATATTTGAAGTGAAGCAACCAAGGTTAGCAAAACAATGGAAAAAATGAAATTACACTACTCTGCAAAATCATCGAACAGTTTGAATAAATATTCATGTAGTTAAAAAGGAAGACGACAAAAAACCATACTTAAGAGCCCGTTGCATTGTTACAACTTGATTGCATTTTTCTGTTGTTAGTACTAGTTATTTTGACTAAATGGAACATTAGGAAGTAACTCCAATAAAGTTATAGAAGCTTTGATAAAAAATAATCTTTCGATGTAAAGTCAATGTATATTAATATTATATTCAACAAATAAAATTGTAAATAGTACGAAGTATGATATTTTTTTGGTTACGAATGATGAAATGGTTGTCATAACTATACATTTATTAAATTATATTTACGTACTTGTAGGGGATTTATACTCACTCAACAAACCCCCATTTATACTCTGAGCAAGGTATATTAAGTTTGTCACGAAGTTTGTAATACCCTAAAGGAGACACTGGAAACCCTATAAAAAAATATATTATATATAAATGATCAACAACGCGCTGAGTCGATTTAGCCATATCCGTCTCGCTGTGTTTACACGAAGTTGTCCCTCAGTAAGAAAAACTTACTAAAACAGACGAGATAAAATCTAAATATAAATAAAATTTGGCGTGCGCTATTTCCCAAGGCAAGCTGCAATCTCCGAAAATATTGTTCAGAACGGATCATTTTAGCATCCAACTGTCATATAAACTGACTAATCAAATCGAGTTTTTGTTAGGATTTTTTTGAATTTGTTAAGAGTATCTTAGTTTCGGTGCATTCGACGTTAATGTTTTTCTTGTTTTTATGATAAACATATTTGCATATTATAACTTACGAAGTAAACTTTTACATACATTTTCAGGTCAGCATTATAATGAAATTCGTCGCGTATTAACATCTATATTTTGAAGAGTCAAATTACTGATCTAATTGCTTGCGAAAGTTTATATTTATTTCTACACAAATTAGGACAGCTGAAGAAAATAAACTATCTCAATGTACAAACTATAAGCGTCAGTTGTAAATTCAAAACTTACACACTTGTACTAATTGTACTGCCGATTCCATAAACAAGGAATAATGCGAAAAAATGTGAAATTCAATAAATTACGAAAAGTGAGATGTCAAACACAGAAGTTGATTGGCTAGTAACTTGAATGAAATACATGTTACAGTATGTAAATAATAACAATCAGGGAAATAAAGAACGCTATTTAAGCTGATTTGTCGTTGACTTTATATAACTTCTTCAGATGAAAGAGAGAGAAAAAGCGGCGTCCAAAAACAATAAATCAAACAATCTTGTGGTATAAAATGTAATATTTGGGTTGCTTTCAAAGGTATAGTGACTAGTATAGATGTTTTTAAGTTTAAAGAAAGTACGACCTGTATTCTGAAATATTTGTTTGAAACAGATAGGGAATTATCAGAAACTAATGATAATTGCAAAGATTCACATCCAAAAAGACAGGAATATTTTAAAATTGGCAAAATTAATCTTTTTCTGAAAAAATGTTCATGACTTCTGCAATAGCGTCACCTATATAAAGAGTATTCCGTAAATTTTTTTGTCATTAAATCTATCTTGTTTCAAATAATAGACAAACATAAAAGGTGATTGAAGAACTAAGCAATATACATCAACGCTAAATTATATAGGAAGCTTCATATTTTAAATTTTAAAATCTTCGCATTTTCAATATTAGCTTTTTTAATCATAATCTATGCCCACTCCAATAAAATGGTTGGTACGCAAGAACAAACTATGAACTCTCACTCAGCAAGTAATCTATCGCATATACTCAACCACCACGACATAACTGCAGTAAATAAGATAATCACAAATACTGTTGAAGGTACAATTACCGATACATCCAGTGAAAACAATGTTACTAATCATTCAACGAATGAAGTTGTAAATCATAATAGTGACGCTATAACAGACATCTCTCATGCAAGAAAAACAATCACTTATGCAGATACCACTGTAACCGTTATAAAGAAACCCAACGAAAATGTCATCTCGAAAATTGATTTTTGTTCGCGGATCCAATCACAAAAACAATATATTTATAACTGTAGCAACAGTGATACTTGTTACAAGCAAAATATTATTCGACAAACAAAAGTGTTCCAAGAAGATTCCACCGATACTTTCAATGGGTTATCTACCCAATTTAAAATATCTCTGCCTGGACAAATGGATAAAAACATCAGTCCTGACGAACAACTTAGTATTGATAATCAAGAAAGAGGAAAGATTGATGCAGTTGACAAGAGTTGGTATTCCTCTAAATCTCTTACGGGTGAGTTTCCGGAAACATTTTTTATACATAGTGCAGTCGTTATCAAGTTAATAAGGATTTTAAATGTAACGGAAGAAATTAAAACTTGAAATTAAAACAAATAGTAACTACAAATATGTATATAATATTCTGTATATAATATACTCCTATTTCTATTAAGCTAATACCGTTTGATAATCAAGTTTTTTATTTTAAATATGGCGCATAATCATCAGTGTGAAACTTACCTGTGCTAGATGTGTTGTTTATTTGAATACTCTGTAGTAAAAAACTTGGTTTGGAAGAAATTACATTTATCTATGGATAGGTACCGTTTTAAGCATCGATCAAGATATACACGGGGAATACATTTTTTAAGTATAAACAATATCATCAACGGTAAATGTTCACAGGCGTAAATAGAAAATTTAAATTCCCATTACGCAAATATATTATTATGTTATTCCATCCAAAATTTGCATTCAAAAATTTGTTTCTCGCAAAACATTTTTCTGTGCTCTTGATTTTCAAAATTTCTAAAACTTTTACACATAGTAAGAAAAGTACGAAACTTGAAATTAAAAAAGGGGAAAATACTAAGAAAAATTTATATAAAATAGCAGAGGCAAAATTTGCACAAGAATTGAATATAAAATAATTTTCACGCTTTAATATTATTACTTTTCAATATTTTCATTTGCAATATAACACAGGCAGAAACCCAAGTTTTTCAGTTATGTCACAATTTTTACCAATATATTCGTCATAAATGCATGAGCAAAAAAAATTCCGAAATAACCTTCAATGATTCATGTTTAATGTCTTCAATAAACTAAACACGCTTTTCCCGGAGCTTCTCGACGCTCTTTAAATAATAAATAATTTGTACCAATCAAAAACCCGACAAAAACTGTCACCGAAGATCTATTCCAATATTGTGAACATTTTGGTACCAGAAATTTGATTCCGTGCACAAAAGTTAATGACACTTTGTTGAAGCATTTCACTCATCATAAATACCGCCGAATGTACTTTATGTACTTCAGAAATAAAAGCGTATACTGAACACTAATCTTTATTTTGATATGACATTTCACACAGGTGTCACTGATGATTTAATGACACTTTGTCGAAATATTTCACTCATCATAAATATCGCCGAATGTACTTTATGTACTTCAGAAAGAAAAGCATATACTGAACATTAATCTTTATTTTGATGTGACATTTGACACAGGTGTCACTGACAATCATATCAGCCTAGAAAAAAAAATATATTCCGGCGAATATGTTTTCGCTCGAATTTTAAATTCAAAAGTCTAAGAAATTTTTGCCCACAGTAGTATCTTAAAAAGTAAGTTCAGGGAAATTTGTGAATTCATATATTAAGTAATTGGCGGTTAGGGTAAATACTGATCCGATTTTGCTACAGTTTTAGCACAGGAACATATTATTTTCGGGAAAAATATGTTTAACATATATATCTTACAAATTGAACTCAGCAATAAGTTTTGACTTCTATTGCTGAAGAGCTGCAATTCAAACGCACTGTTTGCCGAAAGTTTAATCTTGTTGTGGTTGTTCTAACGGTTATCTAATCCCCGTTAGGATGGTAAGGATTATCCAGGTTGACGTCGACGTCTTGTGATGGGAGGCCAAAGCAACATGCTGTTTCAATGGGGTCGGACTTAAGGGAAAGGGGCGTTAGATGAGTCGGGTTGGAGGCATGCAAAGAGGTGGCCAGTGTCATCCAGAGATTTATTACACGCAGGACATGTGCTTGATATGTCGGGGTCTATTCTGGATAATTAGGAATTTAGCCTGCTATAATATCCAGAAAGAAGCTGCCAAAGGGTCACTCTCAATTGTAGATTGACTCCAACAACACCATTCATTGGAAAGGTGTCGGTGAAGGTGTTGATGGCTCCGCTGCGAATGACCGTGGGAGACATCAAGAGGCATCTTGCCGTAGTCCGGAGTGCAGTGTTCTGACAAGTCTGAAGCTTCTTCACCTGCGTTAGTTTCTTTGACCTTTTCTCATGTGTTGGCGGCTAGCGACTTGAGGATTTTGCTGCGGCTCTGTAGCAAGCTATCTTGGAGATAGTCGCGGTCGGATGAGAAGTGAAGGAACATATACTATCAAAAGTTACATCTAAAATCTTAGGGCATGAACTGCAATATTAAGTCTGTAGTCCTTCGTCCAGTTCGTAAATATGGTCGCCGTGGATTTGGTGGGGGAGAGTGGTAAGTTCCGTGCAGAGAAGAAGCGAGAAAGCTCAGAATATAGCCGTTTACCTTTGAATTCTTGCCATTGATTCCATTGCCCGACGTCAATATCGTGCCATCATCAGCGTACAAGGTTATAGAAGCTCCCTGTGGTGATCGTGCGAGTTTCGAGACGTAGAAGTTAAACAGGAGAGTGGAGAGGACACCCCTCTGCGGAACCCTTTGTTTAATGCTTCGCAGTTTGGATTTTTCTCTTCGAAAAAGAACGTATGATTAGCGACAGGTAGTTCATGGTCCACCTCTTCAGTCCTGGAGGAAGCGTATTTTGTTCAGTGGTTGAGGCAACGAACTATTCGAGTGTTTATGATGCTAAGTGCTGTGGTGGTGTTGTGGACTTTTCGTAATGCATGCTGGAGGTTAACTAGGCTCAGGTGGTGAGCGAAAGTCGGTAGTAACAAGGTCTCAAGTGTCTTCACTACAAGGGAGAGGAGAATTATCGGACGATAGAACTTCCGCAGATGCTTTAGCATAAGCAAGTAGATTCCATCAGGACCAATGGACGATTTCGTTGTTGGTGGTAATCTGAACCTCTTCATCTGTGAAATTAAGTGGCCCGCAGTTTTGTCTACCGAAAGGTGCAGCGTAAATTGCCGACTAAAATAGATCGCACCCTTCCTCGGTCCATTCCATGGAATCTCAAATCGGTCATGATGTCTCTTTGGATCAGATAAAGCCTACACATTATTCCAAAGCATACTCGCGCTGGTGGAGAGGATAAGATTTCAAGTTCTCTATCCATTTCGTCCGCTTGTGTTGATTTACCATTTGCCGAATCTCCAAATTGAGAGCCTTTATTCGGAGATCACCGGAATCGGCATGGCGTAAGTTGTATCGCTCGTTAGCTGAAACAACTGCTTCGGCTAGGAAATTAGGACGGGATCAGGATGAAGCTAGCGGTAGGTGCTGCGATGACCTTGCGAAATCGACGTTCGCCAACGATTACGTCCGTAAGAATGGGTACAACAGTGAAGATGCTCTCGGTAAGTTCTGTGAAGCCAACGCAGTTAGCTTTACTAAAGTAAACGAAAGTGCAATTTTTCATAGACATAAAGGCGGGAGGCTTCTCGATCGAGATAATTTCGAACAAATGGTCTGATGCGAGAGGATATGCTATTTATCAGACCACCAGATTTTACAGGTACCCATAATTCTGGTGGAGGCTTCATCATTTATTGTACAAAATGTTGAATAGCCTATCTGTTCTGTCAGCTCCATACCCCTACGATCGTTTGACACGCAGGAATGGTAAGGACCATGGTGCGCGGTAAAGTCGCCTAGTACCTAACGGGTTTCACCACAAAGTAGCGCACCGATATTGGGGCATCAACTGCGGGGATATACATATTAAATGTTTCCAACTCGACATCGCTTGACCAGAGAGCTATACCCTGATATTGTAGGGTAGTAACCCTGCAGTCGATGTTTTCATCGATTAGACGATATTGCGCAGTGTTGTGCAATATGAAGGCTAAGCCTCCACCATTTTCTCGCTCGCGATCTTTACGTGTTACGTTGAAACCGCCACCAATGAGAAGATCTGAGCGGTTGTTTAGAGTGCTTTCTTGGACCGCAGCTATCGATACGCTTTCCCGATTCGTTAGTACAACTATCTCTTCAATCTTATTCTGGATTCCGTTGCAGTAACTTGTGGTCCTCTCTCATGAGTCTTAAGGCTTGAGCAGGTCTTAAGATGGCTTAATCCATTGCATGTATTCCACCTCACTGACGTGGCGTTTCAATGTAGCCTTATGGCGTAAACGCAGCAAAAAACTTCCTCCCGGACTGGGTTGGAATCAATGCTTGATTTTATTAGTGGACTACGATTTAGGTCAAGTAATATGGGAATTCACTTACCCAATAACAAAGCATATATCCTTAAATCAAATGGTGTTTGATTTGTATATTGTAAAGCATAAGTCCGATGGAATCGTGTTATATAAGAAATTTTCGTGATTGTAATCCGACTTCGCCATTTTCGCTTTGTAATATTAGGCTTCCAGGATAATATTATGTACCTTCTATGGATGAAATTGCTGGAATACGACAACTTTATCAACTAAAATTAGATGTATTTGATATAAGCTCTACCAAAGGCGTTAAGTGGGTATTCTACTATAAATATAAATATTTTTACCATCCAGTTTTTTATGGCGTTTTTATTGATATATTAAGAATACAGAAAAAAAATTTTACAAAAAAATATTAAAAATTCAAATAATTAGAGGGGGGCAGAGACAGGTGTAAAAAAATGGCGCATCCTGGTGACATTGATCCTTAATCTCATGGTGGTATGAAAAAAAAACCAAAAGAAATTCTTAATCAGCAAGGATGCTGTCCCTATTTCAGGGAACACGAAAAAAAATTTTTTTGAAGAATGGCGACTGCTTGGAAATAAAAATCATTTTTTACACTTTTTTTGAAATTCCTGAATTTTTTTTAAATATTAAAAACAAAGGATTAAGGATTATATAAATATAAAGGATAAAGGATTATATAAAGAAGGTTCACACAAAATTTCAAGTAAATCGGTTGAATAGAACTTGAGATAATGCCGGTACCGTGTGTAAAAAAGTAGTTTCGAGAAAACATGTTTAAAAAGTGAGTCTACCTACCTACCGGGCTATGTACTGCGTCACTAAAGTAACTGTAGATATTAAAATACTTTTAATTTTTAAAAATCCCTGAAGGATATGTTCTTAAGGGGGTATTCTATTTTCGATTTTTTTCAATACCTATATATTAAAAGTTTAGATACTTAAGAAGATATCCTCCAAAGGACTTTTAAACACTTTAATGACGCAGTACCTAGCGCATTAATAAATGACTTAGGCTGCCTGAAATTTGACTCATTTTTTAAACGCGTTTTCGACTTCCTACCAACATCGTGTAAAAATTTTTGTTTTTAATATTTAAAAAAATTTCAGGAATTTGAAAAAAACAAAGCGTAAAAAATGATTTTTATTTTCAGGCAGTCGCCATTTTTCAAAAAAAAAAAATTTCGATATATATATAAGATATAAATACAAACACCATAAAAAATGGATGTAAAACTATTTCTTTTTTAATAAAATTCAAGAAACCGCCCAAAATTTGATTTCTAGACTAGAATACCCCCTTAAGGGTCTAAAACTTAAATATATGAAAAGAAAAACGAATTTTTCAAAATTCTAGAGTAGAATACCCCCTTAATTATACCAGTATATTATGTATGTCTACGATAACATGAGGTTAAGAGAAAGATCGAAATGAACTAACTTAACAAGTGAAATAAAATCAAAATAGGTACATACAGACCAACACATATTAATCGATAACAGTGCGAAACATACAGAAAAAAAATTGGGCTTAGTTCGCCATTTCCAAAAAACAAAGCCAAAAAATTTTGTATTAGGCGTTATTCGAAGAAACCGAAGGAATTGCAATTTTGACATTTGGTATATTATTAACTAACGTTATATGTACATTTTGCTTTTCCAAAACATTTACATTAGAATCAAGCTTAAACATATACTAGGGTGCTGCAAAACTCCGAATTTTTTGCCACGAGAATCCCTTGTTGGAAAGTGAGTTCTGTCCAAATGATCTTTTACGATTTTTTCGGAAACCTAACTTCTTAAAAGATATAAACGGCGTTTTAAGCGATTAAGTTAAGCGTTTACAAAATATCCATTGCAAAAAATTAACAAAAAAATAAATAATAATAACAAAAAAATAATAATAAAAATAAAAAAAGACATTTTTGCAGAGCGTCTAATAATTTTTTTTTAAATCACCAAACGAAAAAAATATTACTTTTTTGACCCAGTGCTAAAAAATTTTCTTACATATTGACTATTACCTTACCACCCATATATTACTTATAACGAAGTTCGTTAGTTTAGCAGACTTTATGTCACATATGTCAGTCAATGTGCTCAAAAACGATTCCCTCTGTGTTTTTATAACACATCTCACAGATTAATTGATACTTTCGGTTCTTTTCTAAAAATTTGATGACATTCCCTAATGCAGTTCACTATACACATTTATATCTCTATTTTTTTTTCTTTCATGTCATGCACACCGCTTACGTGATTATAACTGAGTTGACAACAGCGCGTCATTCGTTTCTCCTTTTCGCTAGGTGGAGCCAATTGGAGATTCCAATAGAAGCCAGAACCACCTGGTCTTTCGAACGGAGTGGCAGTCTTTCTCTTTTTCTGCTTCCCCTTGCAGTACTCGCGTCGAATACTTTCAGAGCTGGAGCGTAGCCGCTGTCTTTTAAGGGTGGAGCCTACTTTAGAGGCTAGGAAAAATCTATTTTTTGAGGATTATTTTGGGAGGGAAAGAAATAAGCGAAATTGATAGGGTTTATATGTATATAATTAGAAATATGTTGCCAAATTGCTGGATACGAAATCTCTTATATTCTTCCTTTGGGAAATAATTGCCTGATACTCGCCTGTGCATTTGCCTGACGACGGGCAGGACGCAATTTCTACCTGAAACAAAAAATTCAAAGAAATTCATATTTGTTAAAAACTTATCTTCTAGTTCAACTAAGAAAATAGAAAAAAATTTACATTATGCTGTTTGAAAATATCTTCAAACTTGACTTTAAATTGAAAATAATTTAACGCAAATGACGTTTAGTTTTTTTCCATCCTGCCCGCCAATTGAGACAAATCGTAAAAACGAAAACCCGGGAAATCGTGCATCAAGTTTTCGCTTTCTGCCCAACCGCTCGATTACTATTTCACCTCAAATATTTCAAATCCCCAACTATAACTTGGGCGACATTTTCCTAGATAACTCTTATAGAGATTCAAGTAAAAAATTTTATGAAGCTTTTAAAGTAGTCTGCTTCCTTAATTCGTCAACGTCGTCGTATATCTCTTACAGCTCATTGTTCCATCAGACGTGCGCCATGGCAAGCGCGCAAAGGACCATAAAGCTTTCACAGAACCTTTCTATCGAAAACTCTCAACGTCGACTCATCAGATGTTGTCATCGTCCATGCCTCTGCATCATATAGGACGACGGGAATAATGAAGGGCACTCTTAAAAGCAGCTTAGAAACCGATGAAGAGGTGATGCGTATCGATTCTCTTTCCACGGGAATGTTTCAAGATTTGGCGCATGGTGAATATCTGGTCACTCGTTTATTTTCCGGCCGAAAGCCACACCGGTAAGTTCCAATCAGTTTGTTGACGGTGGGCATTAATCTTCCACACAATACGCTCGATAGAACCTTATACGCGATGTTGAGGATGGTTGGTTATACCACGATAGTTCGCGCAGAATGTGTGTCCCTTTTTATCCATTGTTCAGAGCACACATAAATTCCAATCGTTGGTTATGTTTTCGTCCGATCATAGTCTACAAAGAAGCTGATGCATTCTTCTTATCAGTTCTTCGCCGCCGTATTTGAATAACTTGGCCCCCTATATTGGTGGCTTTGTTATAACACTTTATATGTTATTGTTTAAAGGCTTTCTGTTGGTGTGGTTAGTTTCTGATAACGGCATACCAACCTCGCTTGGATGCCGAGCAACATACATATGTTTCTAGTTTAAAATATATATATATAGTGATAAGCTGAATCGGCTTAGTCTTATCTGTCTGGCTGTCCGTCCCTCTGTCTGTATATAAGTATACGGACCGATCCTTCAGTTTATGGAATACAGATGCATAATTTGCATTTGAATAGGCATCTGTACTAAATTTGGCAATATCTATTCTTTTTAGATCACATCCCTAAGCATATACATATGTAGTTATACAAACTAATCGATCGAAAATATCTTTATTCGGCGTGATATCTTCACCAAATTTCGCAGGGAAAAAAGTTACGATCTTCGAAGAAGTTGTTACCATCAAAATCAAGATAAATATCATTCTCAACTCTTTTATGCGATAAAAATGCACCTGAGAAGCGAATACTATATAACTTAGGTCGAAATATAATAAGGATATGAAGTCATCAAAGTATAAACGAATTTCATTCATATTCATTCATTTAACTACACTATTTGTAATAAAACTTTTCCACTTAACCTATCTAATGAGTTACGGTATTTCGCTCTTCTTATTGTGGGTAAAGAAATTAAAAGTAGGAAATATTTGTGTGCGGAATTTCAGTTAACAATTTTCTTCTAGAAATCGAAAGTGATGATGACGAAGTGGATTCAGTTTTAGATGAATTGGCTGACAATATATCTGTTGTTATGGAATGTCGTCGAGGAGCTTACAGCACTATTTGGCGCAATAATTTTTTGACTACACTAGAAGAAGACCGATTCCGCCAAATGTTAAGAGTAGATAAAGACCAATATACGATGCTGGTTGATTTAATGTAAAACGATCAAGAATTCAACAAAGCGCAATCATATAAGCAATTTTTTGTCCAATTACAATTAGCAATCACACTGTTTCGATTGGGTACGTCGGAAGAAGCGCATCATATAGAAAAATAGCGACAATTTTCGGAGTGGGAGATGGCGAAACGATATCGATAATAACAAAAGGAAGAGTTTTCTTGTGTCACCAATCTAAGTGTATATGTGGCAATGCTATATTCACTGCTTATAAGCAACCCTTTCCAACTTTCACAATACTATCCTTTAGCAACGCTGTACTACCTTTTTTCATTCTAGTTGTAAGCAACCCGTTGAACCGTTCGAACGGACGTGTTCGCGGATAACCTTTCACCTTATAAATAAAATATCATTTAAGTATTTCTAAATAAACTATAAACGAACCCGCGAGCGTACGCAGGTGACTCAAGGCGTTCTGGCCAGATCAGCAATCGAAGTGTATCAGCCCGATCTCAGCATGCAGCAATTGTGAGACTGCCTAATATGAACGACACTAACATTGGGTCTTATTTTTTGTTCCTGGGATTATGATTCGCTGCTAAAAGTGTGACCCACGCCGCACGAAAATACTATATAATCTGATCGCAGCACAAGTTCCAGCAAGCAAGATCATGGACTTGAAGGCCATAATCGATTCTACTCATTACGACTACATCAAATAGAAACTTATAGCTCAATTCGTTGATAGCCAACAACGACGCGTACAGCGCGTTCTTTCCAATATACCATTAGGTGACTTAAAACCAGGTCAACTATTGCAGAAATGCACCATGTAAGAGACAGTAATCATCGACCTCTGGGCCTCGCGTCTACCTCCTCACGCTCAAGCTGTTGTGATCGCATCAAAGGGTGACGTAGCAGATAATGTTGCTATTGCAGACGCCATCGCGTACTCCATAATTTTTAGACAAATTAGCGTGGTAGGTAACCAAGCACCGGCAAGAGGCACCCCCTCGCAAACTAACAATCAGTCGTCCACGCTAAAGAAAAAGGAAAGGAAATCGACCAACTAATGAGGCAAATCGAATTAATAAAAACACACAGATCACGAAGTCGCATCCAAAGCAGACGGAGAAAAGAACGAAACACACACCAAGACTGCGCAAACGAATTCTGCTAGTATCATCGTAAATTTGGGGCCAACGTTTGAACTTGAAGGAAACCCTGTTCTTATAATAACAGGCAAAAGAGCGAATAATTATCCAAAACGAAAACTGCTGGAAAAGAAAACTTTAACTCCTGCAGTCCTACACCGCTGACGACTTTCACTAGATAAACTGGCAGCGGCTAAAGCAGAATTTTAAAGTTTAATAAAAATGGGCATCTGAAGCCCATCGAGCAGCAGTTAGGCTAGGTCTCTTCATATGATAATGAAAACAGGCCTGGGCACTATGTGGATATTTCAGAGCACTCAACAGTGTAACAGTTCCAGGGCGATATCCAATTTCATATCTGGAGAACTTCACCTATAATTTATTTTAAAGGTAAGGCGATCTTTTCAAAGATCGATCTGAAAAAAACCTTCCACCAAGTTCCCGTAAATCCAGAGGATATTCAGTTCAGAAACAGTTATCATTACGCCTTACGACCTTTTAGCATCGGTCTTTGCTACGCAGGGCAGACCCTACAAAGACTCATACACGATGTTCTACGAGGACTAGATTGCGACGCATTGACCGGAAACATAAGACCATTCATAAAAAGAAGTTCCGCTCTGAAGTGTTACAAGCTACCCATGCCACCCAGGTACTCGTGCTATAGCTAGACTTCTTCTTCTTCTTAATTGGCGTAGTCACCACTTACGCGATTATAGCCGAGTTAACAACCGCACGCCAGTGGTTTCTTCTTTTCGCTACGTGGCAATTGGAGACGCAATTTCTTCGCCGACATCAGAAGAAGTGATTTCAATTATTTGGCTGATCGCGCTTTCGTTCACAACGCACGTGTTCACTTGTGCAACACTTTGCCTGAAATATAAACACTAGACAAAATTTCTTCGCACTCATACGCTTACCTTCAACACTCAACGTCCTAGCATCGGATTCGAGAAGGCCTACTCCTGTTGGAATGCAGAAAAGTTTTCTTATTATTACTAGTGATTATAAAACTTACTTATGATTATAAAAGTATAGTTGTAGTTTTGAGCTTGATATTGGACCAATTATAGTATTTGTTTTTCTTGTGTTTTCCTCATTTGAAAGAGGTTGAATTTGTAGACCTACATTTAAATTCGTATTTTTATTTCTCTTATATATTATACATTTTACCAATATTCCTATTGCTATTAGTAATATTATTAGTATGCAGATGCCATAATTTACATTTGTGTATTTTTAATTCTTCCAACTTGTTAATATTTTTTTTCTTGATTTATTATTATCTCTGAGAAATGTATTACTTTTTCAAACTGTAATACTCGTACATCAGTTTTTTTTTCAGGGACAATATATCTTTCTTCTACAATAATTTTTTGGTTTTGGAATGATTTATTTTTTATCTCAACTTTACAATTATAAAACTTTATTAGTGCATTTCCTTCGAGTAAAAATTCTCTATTGTCACAGGTTTGTTTCATTTCTATTTTATATGCATTTTTAATCAGGATAGTATCGTCTTCGATATCTTCGATCATTGTGTCATTGTTATATTCGTATTTACATTGGTTAAACGGACAGACGTTAATTTCTTTTAAGTTTTTGAAATGTGCTCCTTCTGTATATTCATATATTTTGTTTCCTATTGCAATTGCCTATTTCTGTTCTCCTATCATTTCAAAATGTTGCCTATTAGATAATGGCGTTATTAGTATTAGGTCTGCTTTAACGTATGTAATTGGTATTTTTATAGCTAAAAGGAATGCGGCATCTTTATATGAAAGGAGTCCTGTCTCCACGTGTTTTAATTTAAAAATGTCAATATTGAATCCTTCAATTTCTTCTGTTGATAATAATAGCTTGTCAAAAAAAGTCTTGCGGTATTTTTTATTGAATTTTCAATTGTTCATAAAATTGGTTACAATATTTTTTAGTATAATTGGTGCCCACCTCTTGACCGATGCTGCGGCTGCTACTACGCCGGTCTCTTTCGATCAATTCACCGATTTTATCGCTATTTTCGACGACAGGCCATACGGAGCGTGACGCATCTTCGGCCACCTCTACACCAGAACGAAAACGTTGAAACCATCGTTGTGCGATGGAAATGGAAACTGTATCGGGTCCATAAACTTCCGTAAGACTTTTTTGACAACCTAATATACTATGGTGTAATATGCTATGTTTTCTTGAATTTGCTCAATTTTACTTTCTAATTGTTTAAGTTTAAGCATCTGATCGGTATAAAGCATGTGTTTTATAATTTTTTCGTTTGATTTATTTATTTTTTCAAAGGTTTTTAGTATTTCTGTCCTATCGTCTTCTATGGTTCATTTTAATATATTAATGAATTTATTGAAATTGTCATTTATATATATTTGTTGATTTACCGCTCCTTTATCTTATGATTGTGTTTCTCTATTGTTTCTAAATGTTGTAGTATGTTTTCCCTATCTTCACTGTCCATGGTTTCAAAGAGCCATTTGTATGTAGTCCCTACAATATTAAATAGTCCTCTGCGTTTTCTGTTATTTCCCATAGGCATTAATGTGTTAATTTTTGCTTTAATAGACTTTATTTCTTCGTATAATATTTCCCTGTCATTCCTGTCATATTGGTTGAAATTATTTTCTTAGTTGTTTTCAATTTTATTTATAATCTGCTTAAATTCCTTGGGGTGTATTATATGGATTACCGTTGCGGTTTGATTCACTATCTCTATCTCCCTCATTCTTATTTTAGCCTATCCCGATTGGTTTTCAAGCGTGTTTGTTTGTAGAAGTCCATTGATTGCCGTTATTATCGTTAAAAGTATCGTAACTTTCGCCATATTAATCCTGAAATTTAAATTTTTGTTTAACTTCAGTCTGGATGCTTTTTTAAACTTTGAATCTTTAGATATTAAATGATTTCCCTCTTCTTTAAAGTTGTCTACTCCCTTGTATCTTGGTTGTGCTTTGTTAACTCTATGATTCTTTATAAATTTATTCTGAAAATCTTATATGTTTAACCTGTTTTCTTTTTTGTTGATATTATTTATTATATTTTCTTTTTGTTTTTAATTTTTCCGCGAGTTTGTTTAGTTCTTGTTCGGAAAGTAAGTTTTTTATGAAATAAATTGGTCTATTTTTTGTCGTAGAATGTATGGTGTTATTATAAGCGGTTACTGCTTTAAATACTTTTTCTTTCAAATTGTCGTTGTTATTTGCATCAGCATTAAAATTTCTCAAGTGTTCGTTCAAAGTTAAGTGTAATCTTTCAATATCTGCGTTTTCTGTTTTGTTATAAGTGGTCGTTAGGTGTAGGTTTATTTTATTATCTTTTAAGAATTGTTTTATTGCTGCTGTATCTAATTCATTGTCTGTTACTAAAGCTTCCGGTTTCCCTAATTATTGAATTCTATCTTTTATGACATTTACAATGGATATCCAAGTTCTGTCCTTTAATGATTTGGCTGTTGCGTATTTTGTTAATTTATCGATGCTTGTGAGGGCATTATGCCTCTTTGTGGGTACCAAATATCAAAATGAACAATTTCATTATGTTTTTTAGGAGTTTCCGTAATATTTAAGCTATGTTTGATAGGGTTTCTGTCGAACTTAGCCTTATTGCATATTTCACAATTATTGATGTACTTCTGTACTTCTTTTTGTAATTTGGGGAAGTAGTATGTTTTTTTTATTTCCTCAAATATTTAATTTATTCCCCTGTGATTATTTTCCAGGTGTTTCTCTTCTATCAATGTTAAAAGTTCTCCTTTGTCTGTTACATCTTCTAAAATTATGTTTGATTTCATTATTTTTAGATTTGCATTATTTGCAAAAAATTGTATATATAACTCTTGAATTTGTAGAAATAATTTGTCATCTGGGCAATAAATTGCCATTAACTATTTTTCCGGTAGGTTATCTTGCATTATTTTTAAAATGTCGCTCAGTCATCGACTAAAGCTCGCTCTGTGTAGACGTGTTTTGTCTTATCTTTTGCGTATTTCGCACAGTACACATCCGTCTACATGCACGTGTTTGCTTAGTAAATCTCTGTTTTATTATTATACCGCATATCGTTTTTCCTACAAGTGTTTTCTAAACAAGTGAACCGAGTGTGTAGATATAATAATCATGGCCCCCGCGCTACCCAACCTCGGAAATAACAGGTTTGCTTTGCTTGCCTTGGAATCCCATCAAAAAAGAAAGAAACCCTCATACACGCCCCTTAATTTTCCCGACTTGCCTCAGTCTAGGAAAGAAAACCCTAAATTTTTTATTGTTATTGCTTCCGATCCAACGAAACCTATCTCTAATTATTCTTGTTTCGCCGTACATAAAGCATTAGAAGCTATTAGTA
>NW_017536974.1:267749-283803 GCF_001853355.1 Bactrocera latifrons | reverse complement strand
ACCGCTTGAAACTAATGTGGGTTCCAGGACATGCAGGAATAAAAGGAAACAATCTGGCAGACGAACGCGCTAAACTCGCAGCAAAAGAACCACTAATAACTTTTGACTATATTATGAAAAAAGACTTGTATAAGTGTATATCGCAGCTCCAATATARCTCACATATGGAGACTTGGAGATCTATCCAGCACCAATATACTGCAAATAATCCGAACAGGATAAAACCGAGCTATCCCTCCAGCTGCCGGTGCAACGACATCAAAGCATTTATCCGATTACGCCTAGGACACGCAATTGCCACACATGCGCACCTCCTACATCGTTCTAGTCTGCCAACACTGCCCGTCGTTAGCTTTAACAGCCTATCATTTACTCGACGACTGCCCACATTTCGCAGTGATTAGAAAAAATATCTTGGACGACCAAATACTGTCTGCTCTGTTACAAACCAGTTACTCCGAAAACGTAACAAAAATATCAGCATTCTTAGTACMAASWGGATTAAAACCACAAATATGATTAYGTTTRTAAACTTCCCATTACTTATTATTTATTTTGTTCTTAAAACTTTTCTATTAGCTACAGAACATTTTATTAACTTTACACCTAAGACTTAATTAAGCAATAACTATACATTTCATATTTACATCAGCGAGCCGAAGATCCTGGCAGCCAGTGCTCCTTTTTTCGTGGAAAAGTAATTGTATTATTGTTTCACGTTTTTATAAATAAATAAATAAAATAAAATGTCGCTTTCAAGTGTTATGTTTATTATGTTTCTTTTGATGTATTATTTTCTTTGTTATTGATTGCGTTTGCGCTCTTTGAATTATAAGTCGATTTTTATATATATTGATTGTTGTAATGGTGAATCTGCGACCAAAAAGATATGGTCGAAAATATTTAGTGACCCACACTATGGCTAACAACTCTTTCTCTATAGTGCTATAATTCTTCTCATGTCCATTCAAAGTACGACTGGCAAATGAAATTGTTTTATCTTGCATAAGGGCTGCTCCTAGAGCAAAATTACTCTCATCTGTCACAAGAGTAAAAGTTTTTGTGAAATCTGGGTGGATTAAAATGGGGTAATTTTTTATCAACATTTTTAATTTAAAGAAAGAATCTTTGTAATCTTGGTCATTAATCTTTATTTTTGGCCCTTTTTTAAATAGAGTAATCTTTAATAAACCTCCTATAGTATCCCGTGATACCTAAAAATGCTTATATTTCCTTAACTCTTCTTGGAAGTAGAATCTTTTCTATTGCTTCCACTATTTGTGGGTTTGGTTTAATACCACCTGTTGTAATCAAGTGACCTAGGAACTTTGTTTCTTGTCTTAGGAAATCGCATTTATTTAATTGGATCTTTAGATTTTTTTCTTTTATTCTCATTAAAATTTTGCTCAATGATTCAAGGTGCTCTTCTACGCTTGTAGAAAATACTAGAATATCGGCCATGTACACGATGCAGATTTTGCCGATGTATTTTTTTAATATATCGTTCATTAGCCTTTGGAACGTTGATGGTGCATTTCGCAATCCAGTTAAAAAATATTGACATCTTCTTAATTTGTCAAATATATCGTCTATTTTTGGAATTGGAAATCTGTCTTCCGTAGTTACGCTGTTCAACTTCCTGTAGTCGATCACAAGACGCCATTTTTGTTCATTATTTGCGTTCAGCTTCTTTGGTACCAGCCAAATAGACTGTTGTAACGACTAGAGGATGCTCTAATTATACTTTGGTTAACATTTGGTCTATTTGTTTTTCTATTTCCGGTTTGTGTATCGGTAGATCTTAGTGTAAACCGGAATATCATTTTTGGTTATTATTCTATGTTTTGTTGAACTTGTAAAAGTTAAATTATCATCTTCGTTGTAAAATACGCTTTTATATCTTCTTAGTATATTTATAAGTCTATTTTTGACTATACCGTTAAGATGATTGGTGTCAACGAATTCTGTGACACCTTTATCTTTTATGTCTTTACAGAAGATTTCCACTTCATTGTCTTTATAGCTCATTTCGTTATATATTTCTTCATCTTTTGGTAGATAAAATGTCAGTATTGTTTTATTTCTTTTTATAATTCTGTTTGGGTAGTCTATTATCGCGTTTATCTTCGTTAAGATATTGTTAGCAATGAGTCCGTCAAAGTTCTTGTTAAAATTACATTCCAGGAATTCTCATAAGATTTCTTTTTCAATAAATTCTTTAAATATTGGGAATCTGCAAAGATTCTTAACTTCCGTTTTTCTTCCCATTGCTGTGACTTGCACATGCACTTCACTCTTCCATTTCGGGTTACAAGCATTTTCGTTGATCAAACTGAACTCTGCTCCAGTGTCAATGATGAAATATAACTTTCTTATGTGTGTATCTATTATATAGGGTAATTGTTTTGTGGATCCCACTGAAAATTTGTACTTGCATTGCCAATATCCATAGGTTCGGGTTTATTGCGATTTGATATTGCGGACCGATTATAATTTCCTGATTGGTTGTAATTCCGCGTTTGATTCCCTTTGTTGATTAAAGTTTCTTTGTGGGTTAAAATTTCCCTGTTGATTATAATTTGTGTTTGTTGTCTGGTTTGACATCCTAGTTTGGCTTGATCCGTTTCCACTGTTATAGTTATTACCTACATTCCTTGGGACATAGCCACCATTATACCTGTTTTTGTGGCATATAATTGTTATATCTATTATAACTACTGTTATAAGTAGGGATATTATTTAGATTTCGGTTGGGTCTGGAAAATGTTCTGTTGTTAACGTTATCGCTAAAATTAGTCCTACGATAGCTATTTGGGTTAGGATCTTTCCTTTGTTGCCCTAGCGCTGTGAAGCCTTGGTGTCTAACTTCTAATATTATTTTGTATGCCTTTTCTAGACTATCCGGGTCTCTTGCTATAATCATAGTTTTAGTGGGTTCTGGGAGATGTTCCTTAAATGATTTCAGTGCTATCTTATTAACTTCATTCGTTGAGAAATTCAAATCATTATACGCTAATATTCTTTTATGTAGTTTATTCCTAATTTTATTTATTTTAAAATAATAATTTTCTATTGTTGAGTCGAGACTAATGGTTTTCAACTCATCCTTAAGTTCCACTTCTCTTTTCCCCGCAATTTGTAAGAAGTATTTGTTTCAATGTTTCCCAATCACGAACTTGTCCATATCTGTGAATTATTTCCCTAGTTTTTCCTACGCATTTTTCTTTTAGAATATTGAATAAAATTTTTTGATGACCTACATCAAAAGTTAATATTGTAGGTAATATATCTTCAGTTTGCTTAATAAAGTCTGTTAGTTGGTTCCGATCTCGTCCGTCAAATTCTGTAATTTCATTGATACAGTTCAACGTGAGTTGAAAAAATGGTATGGTGGATGATTCCATTTCGAGAAAATTTTATTTCAAGTGAAAATTATATAAAAAAAAATTAAAAATGTCCGTATTTATTTTGACTCAACTTGGTTTTATGTAATAAGTTCACTATTGTGCAATAATTTTTACACATTATTTTGCATTTTCTTACTTACTATACAAATTTTAATATATTTATATATTTTAATATATTTATATACATATGTGACCTGGCCTAACGTGCGAAAAAAAAATTTTTTAAAATTAATGTTAAAAATCTCACCTTCCATCCGAATCAACTAAAAAGTGAAAATTGATTTTTTGACACCTAAGCCCCCTTTCCGTAGACCAGGTCACATATATGTATTTTTCTTACTCTTATTTGTTCTGCTTTTGCTTTATAGGTTGCTGTTGCTTTTGTTGTAATTGCTGTTACTGCTGATTTATATGTTGACGTTTCTTTTGTTGTAATTGCTGGTAATGCTTTGTAGGTTGCATCCAAGCTCAAATAACCGCTAATAATCACACTTTATTCATTTATATATTTTGAAAGCTCATTATTTGCTGGTATTGTTTAAGGTTTTCTAAATATATTATTGTTTTCCACAATTCTATTGATATTTCCACTTTTTTCTTTGCACTATTAATGCCGTCGCTCTCACTAGCTTCCCAAAATTGTTAGTTTATGACTGCGTTATTAACTCCCTTCCAATTGATTAATTATGAATTCTTGATTTTCTTGTCGTCAGTTTTGGTTCACTTATTTTTATTTATGAAATATTGACGCTCACACTAGCTTTCAAAAATTGTTATCCCATCCTCATCGTCAGTTTTGGTGGCATAAAGAACTCAACTTCTTCTTGGCTCTTTATGTCAACTCTGGAGTTCAAAATAAAAGAAACGAGCTTCCTTGCTTAGTTCTATACTTCAACTAAACTTTTCTTTATTTCAATCTGTGAAGCTTACGTCTAATCTGATGTGCGCGCAGGCACTTATACATTTGTTATAGAATTTGCCTGGTCAGCAGAAATGTGTAAGCAAACTTGATCCGTTTCAAGATAGAGTTCGTACACAGGGTGGCTGATGAAAGCTGCTACCAAAAAAAAATTAAATAACTTTTTTTCTATTTAATGAATCTGGTTAATTTTTTTTTATTTTGCAGATTGACTTTTACATTTAACACAAATGGATAACTGGGACACTGAAACAAGAATTTGGATTGTCCGCCGCTATCACGCACTGGAGTCCGTAGTTTCGGTTCAAAGAGAGTATAGGCGTACGTTTGGTGGCAATCCTCTGAGCAGATGGACCATAATGAGACTTGTAAACAATTTTGCCGAGCATGGGACAGTCAACAGAAGACCTTATCATCTAAACCCCTTAGTTCGAAAGGAGGAAACAATCGCTGCTGTAACTGCTACCATACAAAACAATCCACGTGTTTCGACAAGAAGCTTATCTGCTGAAATGGGTGTAAGCAGACAGTCATTACAGTCAATTATGCAGAAAGATTTGGACTTATTCCCATATAAAATTCAAATGGCCAACAAACTGAATGCTGCGGACTTGACGATTCGCTTGGAATTTTGCCAGAAGATGCTTCAAATGGTGGAAGAGGATGGAAACATGTTGAACTGTCTTTTCATCTCTGACGGCCCATTTCGATTTAAACGGTAACATAAACAAACAAAATTGTCGAGTATTTAGTGCTTCCAACAGATACTCCATTAGACGGAATGGCATCCACTTCGTGTCACAGTGTCGGGCCCTACTTCTTCGAAGAAAACGGTCACACCGTTACTTGAGCACATTGAGAGACTTTTTCTATCCAGAGTTACGCTGAATGAGAATTTCTTTCAACTCTGTGYGGTTTCAGCAAGATGGTGCAGCTCCTCACATAGCCCAACCTGTTATGACAGAATTGCGACGAAAATTTCCCAAATAAGCTGATATCCAGAAACTCCACAYTCCGTTGGCCACCCAGGTCGCCTGACCTTACTGCACCTGACTTTTTCTTGTGGGGTTAATGCAAACAGGAAGTCTACAAAGCAAAACCAACAAATTTGAATGAACTAACGCAATCCATTCGAGAAACAATTGCGGCTATTCCTGTCTCAACTCTCCAAGCAGTAATGAACAACTTTTTGGTAAGATGCCGCACATGCATCAACGAGCAGGGGGGCATTTAAATTCCATTATTTTTAAAACTAATTMAGCTATATTTAATAAAATTGAATGAGCTTTAATATGAATAAAAGAAAAGCGCGCACATGTAATATGTATAAGTGATAAAATCATGATTTAATTTTCTGAACGCACACATGCGTATATTGATATGAAAGCCGATATATGTATGTATTTATTATTGTTGTTATAAATTCAATTTCTATTACTACTATTAGTATAGTAAATTATGTAAAAATCAAATAAAATTATTAAATATTCAAGTCCGAATTGACTGTAAATAGTACTATACATGCGTTCATACAAAATTATACTCATACCATAATTATTTTTACATGCCAATATGGAAATGCCGACGGCAAAACGCAAAAGCATACATATTTGCATACATTGCGAAAGCAAAAATTGAAGCATGGAAATATCACAATGCCGTTGTTTGGAGTATCATAAGGAGCATGCATACTTACATACATATATTTATAACTCTTCATATTCCTGGGTATGTGAGACAGAGAGTACAATAAAAAATGTTTTATTTTAAGTTGTCTGTGTAATAGCAGGAACAGTGAAAAACGTAGAATCGTGGGAATCTACAGCATTTGGTTTTTGCCGTGGAAACGTGTCAGCTGATTGCTCTCTCACAACCCAGGGTTGCCAATATCTATATACTGTAGTAATTATTAACTTTTATAATTCAATCAAATTCAAATAATTGAAAACATAGATGTGTACACAACTATATATGCGTATTGAGCAATGCCAACATTGTGCAAATGAAAACAAACAAAGATGGCTGAATTCTGCGTTTTTGCCACGTTTTTCACTGCTCACACAGGAAGGAAGGCAGTAGCGTTTTTCACTGGCTCTGCTATGAGAGCTGTGTTTTGTACACAGTTTTCGCTGTCAAAAGTGGAATAAAATATAAACAAGCAAAACGAAATTCCTTGTTAGAAGTGTAATCATGGGTATATATACATATTGTCGCGCGAATTTTTAAAGTTTGACAAGTCAACTTTGCGAATTTGCGATGGTTATTTTTGGAGAAACCAAAATTAGTTGGTGAAATTTTAGTTTGAATGAAAAAACGAAAATTTCTATGTCAAATGTATGGGCACCTAAAACAAATAGCGACCCCTTAGAGTTAAGCTATATCGCGTTTCTTGATAAAATTTTTTTTTTTTTGCAGCCTCTTAGCGTATATATATATTTTTTTTGATTTTTTATATTAAGTGTCCGTATGTCTTATAGGGTATGACTATAAACGGATCACTTCATATGTATCGTATTTATGTACATATGTACAAATGAGAGCTCGTCTGGAGATCACTGCATTTTATACATGATGTACATGTATAATTTATGTTTTCCTTTATTGAGTTGAGAAATGTAACTTAACATAGTATCTTAAAAATACCCTAGGCTAGCTGTGGTTCAACGGTAGCGGCGTCGGCTTTCTTAACGGCAGAATTTAGCGGATGTTGAATTGTCAGCAGAATTTACAATTAGGCTGTTCACGGTAAGGTGGTTATCGGGTTATGTGGTTATTAGATTAAAAATAACCTCTACGCTCCGTGAACATCCTATATTGTATGGTTATTTGCTTATTTTTACACAAACAGCTGTTCATTGTTTACAGTTTAAGTTCAATGAAACTCCTACTTATGAAATGCCTAAACAAAGTTTAAAAAGCAACATAATTGAATTTAAAATAAGTTCTGCTATTCAGGAAATGGACTTTATTGAAGATATGTGCTTATTACATAATCCGAATTTTAAGGGTTCAAAAAATTCTTTGCAAAAAATTTGCAGACATCTTGCTCCCTGAACAGTGTCACAATGCAATTGTAAACAAAAAACAGCTGTTAATCGCAGAATTTCCAATAAGAAAAAGTAAATGGAAATGCCATTCGCTTAGTTTTATTTATTTTTTATGCTGCCATTTAGTAAAATTCCAACGACTTTCTAACGCTGGAAATAAGCAAACAACCACATAATCTGTAAACAAGGGCCTAGGTTGGTCAAAGATGGTTATTTTGTCCTACCGCAATTTGTTGCTGTTTACTTAATCACATAACCACATAACCCGATAACCACCTTATCGTGAACAGCCTAAATACTTTGAAGTGGATGATTGTTTATTTTCATTATTTATTGATTAGCAATAATGCCGATCGATTCTAGGAGTTGCAGCGGATGTTTGTTTTAACAAATTTCTGTATGTTGTTGAACTTTAACAACGACATTGTTGCAATGAATGTTTTTACGTTGAAATAAATATTTGTTGTGTTAACTCTCCCTTCTCAAATTCCTACTTGTCCTCAAGTGGCTTTAAAAGTATGGTAAGTTATTAAATTATTGTACATATCTAGGAAAATTGTTTGTTTCATTCATGATTTGCGTCGGAACTTTTCCAATTTGTAGGATTAGATTTTCCTCTGGTTTTACAGAAAATTTTAGTATTACAACTATTGCTATGATAATTATTAAATTAAAAATTATAGCTATGCGTTTCGAGGGGGAATCTGTATTTATTTGGTCTACTTGTTTCCTATTTTTTTCACAGTTTTTTGGTACTTTTAACATAGAATTTTCTTACAAAATTATTTCATCTGTTTCTAAGTGAACTATTGGTTTATTTTTTACAATTGGTTTTATAGTAGATTTTGATAATTGGTTGCTAATAATTGTAATAAAATGTAAACTATAGCTGTTTTATTATGTAAGACTAATACTTTAGCGAACTCTAACATTACTGCGACTAATAGAGTTGTAATGTTTTTTTTTTGAAATATGTTGTGAAGTTCTTGTAATTCTAATTCGTTTAAAAGTAAAGTAATTATTATATTTTGTTTTGCCCATTGAGTTGCATATTGGACATTTATTATTTTTTAACATATTTGAAATTGTAGTTAAATCATGAATTCTATTCTGTAGTTGTTTATTTATAATGACCTGGTTGTTATTGTTTGTATTAAGGCTACTGAGATTGTTTTGTATCATTAATAGATCATCATGATCTGGATTATTCTTGCTTGTGCAAGTTTTGAAAACTTATCTATTGCAGTTAACTCGGCTATTACACGAAGCAACTTTTGTTGCTGATTCTCGGGCCATTCTCTTTCACTTTACTTTAACCCATTGTCGTTTCTTTTTCTTTATAGGTATTTGGGCCACTCTATCACATATATTAATCAGTTCTGTCAATTAAGAACACATTTTATTTATAATTCAAAATTAAAACAAAGGTTATATAACAGATCTTCACTATCGTCTGAATCAATTTGTATGGCTTCCTCCATACGTTTCACAATATTTTCAATTAATTCGATTTTTTCGTCATACTCCATTTTCTAAAATATTTATATTATATTGTGTATATTTGTACACATATTTGCAAATTACGTACCAAAAGATGAAATTAAATTTTTTAAATATATTCAAAATATTAATTTCAAAATAATATACGCAAATGCAACTATGTAGTACGAAAGAAAGAACACGAATGCAGAAAAACGTCGCAGCGAACTGCTACGAATAAGAACACAAAGCGAGTCGCTGAACACTGGAAACTCGGCGCGATTCTCCTCTCCTCGTCGCCCCCTCGCCTATAAACCCAGAGTTGCCGCAACAAAAGTTGCTTCGTGTAATAAGGAACTAAGACTAATTTTTTATTTTCAATTGAGAATATGTATATGTGAAGTGTATTTCCAGGAAACTCAGGTATTGGGGTTTCTGTAATTGCTGCATTTGGAGGATGCCTATCATAAATTTCTTCCTTGCATAGCTGGCATTGTAAAATTATCTCAACACCATATGTCTTTTGTCGGGTTTAAGCACTTTTTCAATATTTTCATTAAATCATCATCAGAATATGTTGGTTGAAAGACAGTATGCCTATGGAATGTAAGAAATGGAATGGTAAACTTGTGGTCAGGAGGATGTTCTTTGTAAATTAAAATGTGGTTTCTAAAAGCGTTTATAGGTACCTCAATGCTGGGAATAAGATTATGCGAAGAGCTTTGAGCACTGTGTTGGGTTTCTGTTATTGAAATATTTTATTGTTGCCTAACTGTGCAAGTACTCCGTTAATGTCTGGTATAGGAAATCTGTCCGCTATTGTAACACTGTTTAGTTTTCTATAATCAATGGCCGTTCTGTATTTTTTTTGTATTTGATGCATCTAATTTTTTGGGGACAATCCACACGTGAATTGTAGGGTGATCGGGAACGTCGTATTATATTGTACTGATAGAATTTTGAGTATACTGGTGTGTCTGTACTTGTGCGTATTTCGGCGTTAACGTTAGTGGTATAGGTCAGTTTGTCATGGGGGTTTTCAGACATATTTAAGTATTTTTTAGTAAACGGTTTAATTCTTTGCGTTGACATTTTGTAAGATGATCTAATTTGGGTATAATTGCATTTACTAATTAAATTTTTTTCTCTTTTACGGGAATACTTCCGTTTCTAAGAAACAATTTACCTCTTTCAGTGTCAATAATTGCAGCTAGTTCCTTCAAACTGTCATTTCCTTATATTCCATGAAATGTTCTGAGTGTGGGTAATAAAAAGAATTTAACTATTGATTTTGAATCAATTATTTATTTTACCTCCTACGGCTACTGCATGAAATGGGGTATCATTCTGTACTGGATTCTATAGAAGTGTTGGCTGAATATAATTTCTATTGGATCCAGTGTGGAAGTGAGGAATCATTTATTCTAAAAAAATAAAGATAAATAGAACCGGATTGCTGTTCTTGGTCACTATTTTCAATAACTTTCTGTCAATGTCCATCGGTTCTAGTCATGGTTGTGGTTTGGCAACCATGGGACGAGATAGTTGGTATATTGGTTCTGTGCGAATTGCTTACCTACTTTAGTAAAATATGGCCTTTGTTTTGGTTGTTCAAAAAAATTATTTGATCAAGCCAATAGAACAACGTTGGTACCACGCCAGGTTCCGATGATTGGTACAGTATGCTTGATTTTCTAACTTTAAACATAAATGCAATGCAGTTGGTAAACCTGCAGGCTCCTTCGGGACATAAAAGGTCTCCACATAATCTGCGAATAAAGCTATCAAGGCCCTTATCCCTTTACAGCTTAGTCATTCATTGTTCTGTTTCACTGCCTAATTCCATACATCCTGTCTTATTAAAGAACAGTGATAAATGCTTATAAATGGCCTATGGAATTCTTCAACAGACTGGTTAGAACCTTGTGCTATGGTGGTCATTTGGTACCCTAACGCACTCAAGTTTCTTTCGTCTGCATAATGCAGCCTAAGTTATTTGGAGATGGCAATTCACTTCAAGAAGAAGAATTCACTTTAATGGAACGTAGTACGATTCTAACGCTGTGTCTGTGTTGCCAGTTATTTTATTGCGAATAGTATGCAAAATACAAAAGTACTTTGCCGTACTGTGTGTTTGTATGTTCTTAAAATTCTGTCTACACTTTTTTTCCATGAGCCAAACTCGGCTGAGTCACCGGAAAATTCTCTTACACTTTTTTCTATATCGGGCACTTTGTCTAACTCTTCTAAATTACCTAGGTGCTCCGGGTCAATTCCTTGATACTCTACATTAGTAAAATCAATGTTTGAATTTCAATCTTTTGCAACAAAATTGGTAATTGTTCATATAAAACTTCCCGAATGGCATTTGATAAATCGCCAGGTTGGGTCATATTTCTATTGTTTTGGTATTTCGTGTATACTTGTCTTTGTATCTGTCTTCGTCGTTGGTGGGGATTTTCTTCAATATTAATTATTGGAGGTCTAATCAAATTGTTTGGATTAGCCATCCGTTTTTCAAAATTTTATTTAAGTATTATATTCTAACTTCCTCAAGTTTATTATTGATTCGCCTTAGTCAATCAATCAATCATTCCGATCATTATTTTTAATTATTGTAGTTTTTTTTTCTTTGTTTTGTAAATGAGTAGCTGGTTTTACTCAAAATTGGGTTAAGTTATACTAAAATTTAATTTAAAAATTTCGAGATAATAATTATTTTATAATTGTGTAATTTAATTTGTCACACTTAATTTTCACTTAAATCTATCTTACATTGCTATTTTTTGGTGTGGCTACTCTTCTTGGTAGGGATTCTGCAACTTACCGATGTCCAACGAACAATTCAACTTTTAAGTTTTTCTAGCCTCGTTGGTCCCTGCTCGGGCACTTTGTTGAGTTTAGAAATGTCACTGAACTTAGTATGTTAAAAATACCCTAAACTAGATGTGGTTCAACGCCAGCGTCGTCAGCGTTCTTAACAGCAGAGTTTAGCGGATGTTGAATGGTCAACAGAATTAACAATATATTGAAGTGGATGATTGTTTACTTTTACTATTATTTATCAGCAATAATGTCGATCGATTCTGGGAGTTGCAGCGGATGTTTGTTTTAACAAATTTCTGTATGTTGTTGAACAACGACATTGTTGCAATGAATGATGTTATGTTGAAATAAATATTTGTTGTGTTAACTTATATCCTGCTTGTTGTCAGAGAATAAGGGGTATTGGGATGTTTCCTAAATTATCAATGTCATTTAAACTGATTATTTTTGTATAGCTTAATTTTGAGGACTCATTTTCCCGTAACTGACGATCAAATATTATTCGGCCAATATTTGAGTTATTTCAATAAATATTATAGACCGTGTTTTATTGTAATAGTGTATCTTTGCGCCTAAAACAGATACATTTGAACAAAAACTTGACTTATCCCTTAATAACTAATATCAGCCAGTTAGTTTTCATGGTATGTGATATGTTAATTGTATGTGGTATTGGGAAAAATTTCTATAATCTGGTCGATACTACCCCATCTGCCATATACTACATATAATGGTTTTCGTTTTTCTAACAAACCTTATGGTATGGTCAGTATAAGAGTTATATAAAGTATATGTATATTGGATTTCGATCCTCAGGTTGGAGTTTTAGACCATAAAGTATTTCCCTGGCTTGCAAGTTGTAAGAGTATAATATGTTCACTTGCGCCCGAACTTAGCCTTTCCCTACTTGTTTTTTTTTTTGTTTTTATATATACATATATATGAACACCGCTTTTTATATATACTGTATACATATTTACATATATATTTCTATAACAGCACTTTCGTTATTTTTCACGGTTTTTCTCAACTTTGTTTCAAAAACATTTTCCTTTTCTGTATATATTTGTTAAATATTTACCTTAGTGCTTCGAATCTTGCGCTCAACATGCGTAGGAAGGACACTTACCATTTTGGTTACAAAATAAAAACACAACTATTTTTTTTGTTTTGCTATTCCGCAAAGTCGTTCACTGTTGATATATTTTCAAATTATTTAAATAGTTCTGTAACTTCGAGTTTTTTTTTTTCTTTTAGCCAGTAATGCGTGGATCGAATGAAAGCCGTGGGGAGACGATCACGTTTAACGTGCTGTTGTGACTCAATAAAGATTTTGCCAAACCTTACCTCTGCTGGGGGGAAATGAAAAGACTTTTCCTGACAGTTAGGAACGTATTTCTTATAATAGTAACAAACGTCAAAACAAACCTTTTGCTTCAGTGAACAGAATGCATCAAAACAATACTGAGTTGGAACAATTGAAATGCAATATCACTACAACCAATGTTCTAAATAAACAATCATCAAAACAACCTTATCTTGGAACAATAGAAGTGCACTATCACAACAATAACAACCCAAATAGTTATTTACTAGTAAACAACTAACATCGCAATAGTATAAGTAGCACTTAGATTTATGGAAACAAACCTAAACAAAGAAGATATGGTATTATATCTAAACAAATTAACAACTAATAATAAGCAAACATACTAGTTAGTATAAATAGAAATAATAACGATGTAATAAGTTAGTCTTAAGAGTATAAATAAAGAGTACACATTTTGGTGCAGCTCAAAATATATTCTTTTGACTCATTTTTACTTAATGTAAAAATTAACTGAGGGCTCAACCGGGATGGCAAATTTATTTGCTGTTCAAAAAGCCAGATTTTATTCCGAAAGGCATAAATCAAAAAATTCCACAGGAAGTAGGACTTCCAGCACTAAATGCCGTAAAAAAATGCAGAAATAAACGACAATGAATAAAAGTCCTGTAACAGCGGACAATATTTCCAGAATGAATCAAAGCAGATCCTGAAAAAACTGAAAGCGGCGAATTCAGCAAGATTCACAACTAACCCAAGGTACAAAAATATAAGTCCTGTAATAGAGATAATACAAAAATACCACATTCCCATCATCAGCATAACTACATACCAAATTAAAGGACGAAGAAAAGAGTAAAAGAATATCAACAAAGAAATCTTTTGGATCAATCTCATCAACGACAACCTCCATCAGTCCTAATGGACGTGGCTCGACTTTGTCAAACAAAAATTTCAGCAATGAATCATCGCCTCGAATAACGTGGTAAGTAACATTTTTTGGCAATCCTGTTTTTTTGCAAATTACCGTTAATAATGCTCTCCCGTACCATGAGAGCGCAAAATGTTACAATATCCATCAGTTTTTAGACATTGAGCTGCGTCCCAAAGTCAGTAGTGAGTTGGAAAACGTTTTAAGTCCTGGTGATCATGGCAAATTTAGAGGTGTTGAGCATCATTCAAAAGTGCAATAAAGGAAAAAAAAACGTTAAATAAATTATGAAAATTGGAAAGATATAAGTAATAAGAGGCTGAGAAATAGTGGAGAAGCATTTTCAGGAAGAAATGGAAAAGCTGTACATAAAAAAAATGCTCCAGAAACGGTAATGTGGAAAAACGTTGTAAGTGTAAGCTGTGTCAATATCAGTTTTGTTTTTTTTTACGTTCTTTAATCGAATTGAAAGAACCGCAAAGAAGAAGAGTTTCAGAGGGCACATCACGTCGAAATGCAACTGTGAATTATTTTCTACCACAGCACAATGAGAGAAACGTGAGAGTGTGCAAACAAATGATTTGTCATACCTTTCAAGTGACACAACGAAGATTTAAAATATTAGTTGAAAAACTGAAGGCGGGAGATAGTTTGAGTGATCAGCGTGGACGACATGATAATCGGCCGAATAAAATCGTTAATGCCGAAAAGAAAAGTGTCATAGAACACATAGAAAGCTTTCCTGGTCAAGAAAGTCACTACAGTCGTTCTAGTTCAAAAAAAAAAAAAAAAAAATTTCCTCCATCCAGATTTAACTATTACAAAAATGATTAAATTATTCAAGGAAAAATATCCAGATAGCACTATGAGTTATAATACATACAGAGATATATTTAACGCAGAATTCAGTTTGCGGTTTGGATTACCAAAGTCCCACACTTGTCAGCTCTGCGATAAATATTATATAGAAACGACTGCCGCTGGCAGAGGCACATCACAAAAAGGCTGAAAAAGCATATTCTAAGCTGAGTGATGACACAAAGTCAGCTTTAGGCAGTTCCCATATTGTTGCGATTTGCGTTGACTTACAGCAAGTGATTTATACTCCAAATCTCACACATACGGACGTCTTTAATCAGCGGCAGTATTCGAATTACAACTTCGCTATAAATAATTTGGGGCAAAATACTGTTGACATGTATACTTGGCATGAAACAGTTGCAAAAAGGGGTGTAGCTGAAATCGCTTCATATATTTTAAGACACATCACTTCCACCTACGCTATTTTAAAGGCTGGAGATGTGAGAAATTTAATTATTTGGTCCAACAGATGTGTGGGTCAAAATAATAATTGGACCATGATCGCCTTAATTTACCTTATAATAAAAATGAAATACTTTTCTGAAGCTAATCAAAAATTTTTAGTTTCTGGACACAGCTTTTTACCGTGTGATCGAGATTTCTCTCTAATTGAAAGGAAAAATAAAACAGCGCGGATTTA
The DNA here is from genome assembly GCF_001853355.1 of Bactrocera latifrons. Lineage (NCBI taxonomy): Eukaryota > Metazoa > Arthropoda > Insecta > Diptera > Tephritidae > Bactrocera > Bactrocera latifrons. The sequence goes on along the minus strand of NW_017536974.1, from coordinate 268,366 downwards.
TACCCCACAAGATGTTCACAAAATGATTAAATTAGCTAAGCCTTCTAACCCTTTCAGGGTACCTCAATTGCTTCAAATTGACTTAAAAACTTTGATGTTCTCATAAAAAATTTAAACAAAAATACGTGCAAAATAACCGAAGGTAGATGGCTCCAAATTACTGCAGATGGCATGCAAGTTTTACGTCTCAGAATGAATCACAGTACTGGCGAACCATGGCATTGTCACAGCTTAAGGAAAAAGTAAAAATGTCAGCAGAAATATGCGCGAGATATATTACGTCCATTTGAATTACCAGTTCTTCGAAAGAAACCAATAGCGATTTCTGCTGAAAAGAAAAAAGACTTGTTAGCAATGGCGGTCTATTTGCCCAATCAAGATGCTGAGTTTTATAGGGCCATAGTTAAGTTAGATACTGAAATTATGAATTATTATTTTTATTTTCAACTTCTTACATGAAAACTAAATTTCCGCTTTGTTTCTTCTTCTTTATTGAAATAAAAACTGAAACAGAAGCATTATTGTTTAATTTATTATTACTATTTACCCCAGAAGATGTTGGTTCTTTAATAAAATCTGTAATACCATCACGTCCATTTTTTGTAGTTGAAATGAAA
>NW_017536974.1:262504-266875 GCF_001853355.1 Bactrocera latifrons | reverse complement strand
AAAGGTATAAATTATAAACACAAAAAATTAATCAAACCCCATACAGTAATTAATTATTATAAGCCGACTTCACGCCTAGATGTTTTTAAATGCGGACATTTTATTTTAACAAAGGTTAGAATTAGGGACGCATTCCTTATAATAGTAGCAAACGCCAAAACAACCTTTTGTTTCAGTAAACCGAATGCATCAAAACAACACTGAGTTGGAACAATTGAATAGCAATATCACTATGACAAATATTCTAAATAAACAATCATCAAAACAACCTTATGTTTCAGTAAACGAACAACATGAAAGAAAAATCATCAAAACAACGTTATCTTGGAACAATAGAAGTGCACTATCAGTACAACAAACAATAACAATCCAAATAGTTATTTACTAGTAAACAACCAGCATTGCAATAGTATAAGTAGCACTTATATTTATGGAAACAAACGTAAACAAAGAAGATATGGTACGATATCTAAACAAATTAACAACTAGTAATAAGTAAACATACTAGTTAGTATAAATAGAAGTAAAAACAATGTAATAAGTTAGCCTTAAGAGTATAAATAAAGAGTACACATTTCGGTGCAGCTCAAAATATGTATGTTATTATGACCACTGTTTACTTAATGTAAAAATTAACTTGAGTGAGAAATCTATCATTCTGATTATATTTTGATATTTTCATTGCTTATAAGTATATTATTTTAGGAAACTATTTTAAATAACTAAATATATGTTTATGTAAATGTATAGGTGAGTAGGTTTATATGTATTGCAGCATATTGTTTACGCTGCTTTATATGGGGTTGTTTTCAAGTGTACAATTTAATACATGTGTGTGTGTATTAAATGTTATCTCAGCATAAATTTATGACTTGTGTAACCATGCATTTTTATTGGATACGCATTGCATGTGAATATCCGTGGCTGTTTATATACATATGTATGTATGTTCAATATATTAATAGATATTTATTTTTGATAGTATTTCGGTTTTGCTGATTAGTAAGCATGTTCAATGATATTTGAACACGTGCGAAATCAAAAGCAACAAGAGGGCTTTTCCATCGATTACATTCTCTTTTGACTTGTTTGGCAGTGTAGAGTTGTGGTGATGAGTTGATTATTCTCTTTATATTGGCGTATAACATTCTTTTCCGCCAATCCATTACTTTGTGGATATCTTGGACTCGAATATCCACATTCATCATTATAATCATTGGCAAACTGCACAAATGCTGCTGAATTGGAACATTATCTGATTTAATTATTAAAGGATATCTAACTGTGTTAAAAATGCGAGTAACGACTTCAATAATATGATCAGACGTTTTATTATTGACACTGTTGGTTACCAAATAATTTGAATATGTGTCAAAATCGAAATGAAATCGCACCCAGCGATGTATGAGTTAAGGCTCCCCCCACTCTACCAAGGTCAATTCTCCACATCTGACGACACCAACACATCTAACCACAGATGCACATCGACCCACCTATCAAAAGGTATGGACAAAAGGGAAAGCAGGCAGCTCTTGCGAGCGTTTTCTCAATTCCAAGATGTGGTTCATGCAACCACTTTGCCAATTTTCCTTACAAACTTTTTCGGAATAACTAGAAGGTGATTTCTAAAAAGTAGTCCATTTTCAAAATGCAATTCCGATTTAATTTTATTAAATTGTTTAACCAACCAACCAGTCTTATCAAATTCACACACACTTTGAAATCATCATCGTCCTTCAAAATCCTTTTATAATGACCGTTGGTAGCCTTTGACATACACAGAGACTTTGTTACTGCATGAATCACCCCACTAAGTTCATCCAATTCACTACTTTCATTCAATTGTGCGCGGGAAAGACAACCGACAATAAACAAGAGCTCCTTTTCAATCTGAGCTCATCTTGTTTCATTCTTTCTTAGAGTTCTGGAAACAAATGCAATTGGAATCTAGAATTGCATCAATGTATTTTTTTGCCGGTTTTATTACATTTATTAAGTTTAACATTATTCAATCGAGGACGTTCGAATACCACTGACAGGATTCTATTATGCTCCTCTTCATTCGAAGCGACAACTCCGGTGTCATCAAAATAAACAAAGACTCTCATTATATCACCAAATATTTGTATCATTAATCTTTGAAATATCTGCGGTGCACAATTTAATCCAAACGGAATTCGCTTACATTTAAAACGACCAGATGGTGTCATAAACGTTGTAACTAGGAGCGTTCCAAAGTAAACAGAACAGAGCGTTAGAATCTGCTATTTTTGTCGATTGTCCAGAGGAAATTTCATAACATTTTATTGATTGTGAGTGAAGTTATTACGTTTTAAGTATGAGATTTTTGTTAAAACTTTTACTCAAACGTTTTAATTGATAAAAGAAGTTTATAGCGATGATTGCCTATCCCGTAACAGAGTGTTACGAGTGGTTTCTAAGCTTTTAAAGTGGTAGTGAGGACATAAATGACGATCAACATGTGGGCCAATCAAAATCCGTGATTAMCGGAAATTCCATCGAAACTGTGCGTGAATTCATCAAAAATCAGCCGAAATCATCATTGAAATTCATGGAAATGGAATTGAACATCTCCAAAACATMGATTTATCGCATCTTGACAGAACATTTGGGCTCACGAAAGATGTGTGTACGGTTTGTTCCGCACAAATTGACTGACGATGAAAAATCCGATTCATCGATCGACGCTTGTGATCGATTATTTCACCAAAAATGAAATGCCTATGAAAGGAAGGCGTTATGCAGATGTAGAGGCCATTCAAAAGGCTTGCGCCGGCATACTGGCGGTCATACCGACCAACGAGCTAAAACATTCGTTCGACTTGGTTTTGAACAGAAGGAGACTATTTTGAATAAAATAAATTGATTTTGCCGAAAAAAACATTTTTTTTTGTTTAAGTCCTGTTTACTTTGGAACGTACCTTATAGTTACGAACTTTTTTCATCCATTTCTGTTTGCCAGAATTCATTTGAACAATCAATCGCAGTGAATATCTTTTTATTGTCCAGTTCCTATGTAAAATTATTGATTTTAGGAATCAAAAAATCTTCCCGTTTAATGCATGCATTGAGTGGCTTTGAATCCAGACAAACACTCAGATCCCCATTTAATTTTGCAAATTATTTACCTAGTCAGTTGGGCACACAGGCAAAATATTTCCATCTTAATCCATTGTGTCCAATTTCGGTTTAAGTTTCTTGATAATTGTGTCTGGAAATCGTTTTCAAGAATGAACAACTGATTTTACATCTTCTTGCAAGTAAATAGTAATTTTTCCGGGAATTTTTTCCAAGACCACTGAGAACATCTAAGTTTTTACTTACGAAATTTTGCTTATCATCTGGCAAAGGAACGGAATCAATACTCAGTTGCTTAACTTAGCCAAATTCAACACAAGTATCAAGTCCAAGAATCGGTTCAAATCTATCATCAACAATTATAAAGTATGCTACTCTTTCGACATTAAATTTTAGATCCAGTAATTTTATTTTAACTGTGCCAAAGACTTTTACTTTATTAATATAATAATATCTCCCCAGCATATATTATCAACGCGTTGTTTTCTGCTTGATTACCCGATGGTCGTAGTAAAGGAACCACCCTTCCGATGACAAATTTTTATTTCGCAGCAACGTGTGTGATATTTCTAACACCATGTAAGAAACATAAGAATAATAACTACAAGTGAATTATTTAGTTAATCTTTTTATTTCAAATATTCACGTCTTGTTTGTCACGCGCTTGAGGCTCAACTGCCTTTAATACATTTGACAGCTTGATTCTTGCAGTAACATTAGATTAGTTACAGGTACATATTTTACATCTATCTCATTACTATACATTTCTTGTATATTAAAAAAATTTGTAATTGGATTTGTATTCTACTATTTTCTTAATCTTAATTTATTCATTCTGGTGACCACGTATTATATTTTTTATTTCATGGTTAAAATATGTCTTATTATCTAAATTGGTACTAATATTAAATTGAATTAACTTTGAACCTGTAACATTTTGCCGTTCCATACATGGTTTCCATCAATTATATAATACCATTGCTGTTAAATTTGGATTACCATTAGTAATCAATTAGATTAAATTTGAAAAGGAATGGTATTGATTACATAATTCTTTTTTTAACCATTCCTGATTAGGGGAGACCGGGGTAGCTTCGGCTTTGGGGTACATTCGGCAATCGCGTTTTTGGTATGAAGGAACAATCTGCATTGACCATAAAGTAGCGAAAACTTACCCACCACTCATAAAAAATATCGACTTGTAGTCTCACATCTCTCTCTATGCATTCGACAAATTTACATGTGCTTTTGTGTTTTCGGGAGTGCTGATAG
>NW_017536974.1:240109-257509 GCF_001853355.1 Bactrocera latifrons | reverse complement strand
GATAGAAATATTTCACATAAATAAAACAGCTGAATCCGATTAGAGGAATGAGCGAGGTAATTTGAACCATAAATATTTTGCAAGTACAAAACAGCCATACGCGCATCCGGCGTAATAAATAAAAGAAATTATATTTTAAAAATTCAGTCTCCGTGTCCGTGTCCGGTCATAAAACCAAAAACATTGTTTTATATAATTGGCGCGAGAGCAAATCACAATATGCGAACACATTAAAATGACACTACAAATAAAAAAAGCCTGAGCAAATCGAAACTTTCAATGTGGAAAAAAGCACAACAATAAGTGACTGTGAAAATAAATAAAATTAAATCCCTCCCTGAAGCATGTCAGCAATTACATCGCATTTCTTAGACGGCGGTGATGTCAGCCGTTATTTTCACGAGGACATTAACCAGTTGGACAGCGGCATCTTTCCAAATCGTAATCCTTATTTCGTTTGCCAAGCTCGGCGTTCATTAGTCCGAACAGCTTTGACTGTTCATTGGGGTGTTTTTTACGTGGCCGGAGGGAATGTTGCGTCTTTTCATATTAGGTCGCCTACAAACAGATGTCTTTTGGCTACCCACAGAATACTTAGTCAAAGACGGGAAGTTATGAGCTGCTTGAGCCATATGTAAAAAAATCGTTTCTGGCCACTCCCAAATGAATGGCGATAAAAGAACTTTCCTGTAAAAAAATTAACAAGCGAAAAAATTAATGCAATAATACAAAACACCAATTAAATATCCAAATTGGTAATGAAAGAAAAAGAAATTGCAAATGATTTAATACTTCAAATTAAATATAAATTATAAATAATAAAAGAAGATAATTAGCTTATGGCATAAATTCTTATATTTTATCAGACAAAAAATTGAAATTACAAAAGAATTTTTAAGAAATGAAAGCATATCATTTATAAACGTAGACGCAGCTTTAGAGTAGCCGAAATTAAAGTAAATAGCAAAACATTATTTATGTAATAAGTTTGCCAAAGAAACCATTGTAGGCCATTAGAAGTAACAGCGATAAAGTAAAAAGAATTAATAAATAAAATTGAGTACAAAACAATTCTATTATGTAAAAATAAAATTTATAGAAAATTTAACAATTGCAATGCACATCTGTTAAAAAGTAAAGTCGACAACTGCACAAAAATAAATAACCAACATGTTAAAAGAATCGAAGAAATATCAAACGATATAATACTATATTTTTAAATGAGTTTAATAAATACTTTAAATTTGAAAAGGAAAATATAAAATTAAATCAATCATATTTGATCATATATTGTAATATGAGTATTGAGATAAAAAACAAAATGTATTTTACATTTATGTATGTAACAGAAAATAAGCCATTGCCAGCAATATTGCAACCAATGGCAATACATAGCAAAATAGAAGAAATCTTGCCTTTGAAATCAATTAAAGAATTTCAATGAAATGAAGCTGAAGAAATATCATTTTTAAGGAGACAAAATTATATTTACCTTTCTATTAATGTAACATCTATATTGATTGTAATGTATGTAGTTATAGTTGATCTAAGTAAACTTCGGCAAAAAAAAAAAAAAAAATACCTTATCCAAGACACTATAGAAATCGGGAAAAAAAAGTCAAAACATCTTTTATGTTACTGAGATCGGTCACTAAATCAGCAAAAGAGGAGTAAATAATAAGTAGAATTATATTACCCTATATGCTTTAGCTTGTCCTCGGAAACTGTCTTTGTGCATCAATTTCCTCTTTGTTGTTAGGATCGTGTCCCCACGGTTTTCTTTTATTTTGTGTTTGTTATATTTCGTAGCTTGTTTGTTCCGTCTATTGTTTTTAAGTATATAACGTCTCATTTTTGGTATATGAACACCTTTCCGTTTTATTAAGATATATTAGGAATTTCTCCTAATTTTCACAAATTTTGTCTCTTATATTAGGATATTTTTCACTATTGAAGAATACCTCCTCTGGTTTATACCCTGTGGTTAACTGTTTAGTTTTGTTTTTTGCTTAACTGCATTAAACAATTCTTCTCCAGGAGCTCTTTTGTTTTCGCTTGCCAAGCTTGTCGAAATTTCGATTAGAGTACTGTGAACCAGTTCATCTTGACCGTTCGTTGTTGAGTGGTGTATTGGAGGCAATACATGTGTAATTTGAAGTCTGTTATACTTTTACACTGCCTTCGCTACGTTGCCTATCAACACATTTTCTTATGATGATAATTCGTTTTTCGAGTTTTCGTAAGTAAAAATATTTTAATACTTGTCGATGGAGCTGATGTATTATTAATCATGTGAAAAATGTCCATTTGTATGTATTCCCCCACTTTTGTTGGAATTGGAGTTTTTCCTATAGGCTGGTTGTTTGGATGTCTTTTATACTTGTGTTGTAAACAAATCTCCAACTTTATTGTTTCTATTCTACACATTTCTTTTACGTTGAGCCAAAAGTGTATAAGTAAATTTTCTTGTTTGTTATTTTTGTAATTGCGGTGAGTACGTCTGTGTTTATTTACTACAATTTTCTTTTAATAGACTTGGTGATATGACAAATGTACAAGTTCGAAAAGAAGCAATAATGACATTTTTGACATGAAATAATGTTTTGTCGTTTATTTTTAAAGCGTCATAATTGGTCTTGCGACTTGTTTTAATTTTTCTATTAAGTAATTTTTGTCTTTGCATTGGTTGTATGGCGTACTCTATTTGGAAAAATTGTTTTCGTTCTGCTACAACTTTTTGCTGTCCCAGTTTATAAACAAGTTTTACCTCATATTCTATAATTAAATGTTTCCACCTAATTAATTTCGTATACGGACTCTTTTCTGATATTGAATAAATGAGGAACTAATAGTCTGTGCAAATAGTTGAATTCGTTACCCTCTATAGGTAGTTTCGTAACTTTTGAAGTGACCAAACTACGGCTTAATGTTCTTGAAATGAAGGCAATAGGTTATTTGTTTTGAGATAGTACTGTAGCAAAATTGCTTACATCAAATTGTTTCGAGAAATCTTATTGAAAAGGTTTTGTTTGTTCCAGAAGAGCTATTTTTATTTTTGATATTTTAAAGTCATTCTTTGATCTCTTTAATGAATAGTTATAGATGCAACTATAACTTATAACTAGCTAATCCTAAAAATTACATCAGTTCTTTAAGGGTTTTTGAAACTGAGAATTTGTTATTGGTGCAATCTTGTTTTGATCCGCTGAAGTCTTATTCTTTTTAATGATATGCCCAAGATACTCGACTGAGTCTTTAAATTTTCAAGTCAGATATTTTGGTATGAGATTTAGGTAGTGCATTTAGTTCATACGTGTTCTATATGTTCTTCTTGGTGAGGAAGAGAATATTAGTACATCGTCTACGTAAACATATGCAAATTTACCAATATATTCCCGTTCACCATGTTCGTCACTTATGGCCCCTAGATTTTCGGGGGAAAAATCGAGACATGTTGCAACCCATTTTTTTTATAGGCAGTGAGAAGTTCAGTCAAAAGACCTTTGTAATTGTCAGCTTTCACATTTAAAAGAAAATTTTTAGCAACGCTTTTAAAGGCACTCCACGCTCGTATTTCAGTTTCATTGAGCCTTTCCTCAAATGTTTTATCTTTCATTAGTTCTCTTATTTGCGGACCCATAAATATGCATTCCTTAATTTTTGCTTCACTGACTCTTGGAAATTTTTGTTTCAGATACAAGAACCCACCCTCTTCCATTTCTGTCCATTGCCTTATCAAAATTCTACATTAAATCCCATTTATTTAATATGCAAATGTGATAGTAATACATTTTTGGGATCAACTAGAGGTTCACTGGTAACGTTTTTTTTTTTGTCCCGGAGTGACTGCCTGACGTACTGGCCACTGCTTCTGTACATAATGACAATCTCTCCAATTCGCAAAGGAAGCAACAATATCTCGTATATCCTGGTTGCATTACAAGAACAAGGTTCTCCATATACATATTTTCAGCCATACTCATGATAACGGATGTAAAAGAACCGCATGAGGATAATTTTTACCGTTATGAACCAATACCGCCTTTAAACTAAGTTTAGAGGAATCAATGAATAGACACCAATCGCGGGGAACATGTTTATATCCTAGTGCGTTAAACAAAAGGTTAACTTTTGAGCAGTATACTAGATTTCCTTCTTCAATAAAGCAATTTGTGAGTACGTTTTGCCTTTTTCTGCAAAAAGTAATATTTACATCACTCTGGAGAAGGTTCCAACCTTTTAGTCTGGATTCTAAAAGTGCTGATTGCGATTTTGAAAGCCTTAGATCTCGAACTAAGTCATTAAGTGCACCGTGTGATATTGGACGTGACTTTGTTGGACATCCTGGTAAATCGAATAAAGTGTCGGTTGTCATTTCCTTTGCGGTTTCTGTCACATCACTTGAAGAGCTAGTCGATTCTACTTCTTCATCGAGACTCCAAGTTTCTGGGGCTTTTAGAATAGAAAGTTTTTCACTGTGTTTGGCAGGTCGTAAAGCTGATAAAATTGCAGTACTACCGTATGTTTAAACTTCGGTCCAATACCTTTAAAATTCAGGAGGCAAAAGTGGTCTGTAAAATGGTCTTCAGGTTCTCTACATGCCATTAGCACTGCAAAGGGCATTTTATGATTTTAACCTTTTAACTAAGCTGTTAACAAAGTTAATTTTACAATAAATAGGCCATGCTTTGTCTTGTTCTCCAACTTTAACTCCAAAATACAGTTCGTAAGCTTTTAGCACAAGCGGATTACAATTACGTTTTTGCGATTTAAAAGTTTGTTCTCCGCACACATAACAAAAACTGTTGACAAATTAACGAACTGCCTAGACATTACACCTAAAAATCCTAAACATAGTATATTCAAAACGTAGAAAAAAATGTGAACTCAAAAAGGTTTTGCTTTCCAATTGAACACGTAACCGATTCGGACACCGTTAGTCTACTGACAAATTTTTTAAAAGAAAATTATCATAAAATACGCTGTTTACTTCAAACAAGCAAACAGAACAAGTCCAAACCGGAGATGAGCAATATAATGAAATTTTATGCATTGTAAACTCTAAATCCACAGGTTAAAGAATATCAATGGGTGATAGAAAAATTCCGTTTTCAGATTTGACTTCAGGGTACCAACCTGCATTCGAAACACTTAAGAATTTTCATGTCACAAATGATGTCTCAACCAGTGTTATTAGTGGAACCTGTGTCCACTAAAATTGTAACGGGTGCGCCGGTTAACCTACACTTTGTTTCGATGCAAGGTAACCTGTTCACTCGCTTAAAAAAGTACTCCGTTTCTCAAAATATTCTTCGTAGTCTACTTCTGATTGTCTTCGACTGCCGTGAATTCTTATCCCTTTTTCGTTGCGGAAGTTTTCGATATGCTACAGTTTTTAATGTTTACTCAGATGTGCTAAGTGTGAGCTTCGTTTACAAAGTATGCTTCCTTAACTTCGAGAACTGTACTGACTGTTTTGTTGTTGTTCCAATTTTTCAGGAACCTGGTGTGTTTACAAAGTATGCTTCCTTTATTTCAAGGACTGCAGTAACTTGCTGTGTCTTTCTTCAAAACCGTGGAGTTTTGAGTCCTACGCTTAAAAGATTAGCTGCAGGAAAGCTGGTTTAATTGCAATACCAATTGAGCCCCCAGTTAAATAATAAATAGTATTTATTATTAAATTTATTTATTGAGTATAATATACCATACCTTCTTGGCTGGTGGTAATACTAAGACTGAAATACAATTGGTCTTATTACAACTTTTTATATTATTGACAGCACTATGATTATGCTCTGTTGTATTTATTTATATCTTCGGCCCATTCAGAGCTGTGTATATTTACGATGCATTATTATTAGTTGCAGAGATATGCATATTGTTTATTTATAGCTTGTGTTGTGTTGTGTTCTATGACAGGGGGAAGCATCGAAAGCCGGCGTGCGGAACTTTAATCCGCTAAACCTAACCTACTCCCAACTCAAGGCTCTCCCACGGAACCACCGATTAGGTGTTATTTCGTGGGAGGGGCAGGACATTGAAGTCCCCTCTATTACGCGGACGGACGGACACCTAATTTGTTCAAAAACTCTCAGTTTTGTCATTATGTATGCTGACGTCTCGCTGACAGCTTTCCAATTATCAGTCGACTGACACATGAGTGTCGTTAAATTACGCACCGTAAAACTACCACCGAGTGTGGTTTTTAGTTTTTCCCTTGTATTTGAAAATCGAGGGCAATAAAAAAATACATTCTCAGAGTCTTCTAATGTCATTGTGGAATCTGAAAAGGTAGCTTCTAAAGCACCCATGTCCACTAAGTATTTGGGTCAGATAAAAGTCTAGGTCCCCATGTCGTCTGTTTATCCAACGCCCTTTGGATGAGGAACTCCACCGCTCCTGCCATATTTTAATGCTTTCTCCAGGTGTTCTTTAAATTTTAATTTATAATCTAATATTACTGCCAGATAATTCAGCTGCGGCTGCGAGGTAATCTCGCACTCCCCTATGGTGAGCTCTATTTGTTCTTCTACCTTCCTGGTGCTTATGAGCAAAATTTCAGTTTTTGCTCCGCCAGTTCCAGACTCACAGAAGAGAACCAAAAGCGTAGACCATTTAAGCACTCAGTGCATTTGTTTCTTAAGTCGGCTAATTGTTTGGCCATTGCTACCAACATGGGATCGTCCGCATATGATATTAGCTTCACATCTTTTGATCGCTGCCTTCTCAGCACCCCGTCATACATGAGGTTCCATAATAGTGGTCCTAACACTGACCCTTGGGATACTCCAGTCGAGATAGAGTAACTTTTAGTACCTTCGTCTTTACCAAGCAGCTTTCTGTTTTCAAAATAGCTCAATATAATGTTTATGAGGTATTCAGGGGCGCGTATTTAATCCAGGGCTTTGACTATGTGTGCCCATTTTGCCGAGTTGAACGCATTCTTGACATCCAGGGTAATCAGTGCGCAGTACTTTTTGTGCTACCTTTGCACCTTTTGCCATTTACTGCACATTTCGCAGTATCAACGACTTCTCGTAGTGCGTCAATAGTGGATCTCTATTTTATAAAGTCGTATTGTCTCTCTGATAATCCGCTTTCTTTCTGGATTGCTAACTCCAAGCGGTTTCTTATTATGTTTTCGTATACTTTACCCATTGTGTCGAGCATACCCAGTGGTCGGTAGGATGAGGGTTCTTCAGGTGGTTTCTTTGGTTTTGGGAGCAGAACCATTCGCTGTATTTTCTACGCGTCGAGGAACACTTCTTCCTTTATGCACGCGTTGTACATTTTAGCGAATAGTTGAGATTTTGAGCTTATAGCTTCCTTCAGGGCCCTGTTGGGTATCCCATCCAACCCAGGCGCTTTGGTGCTTTTGATTTTCTTTGCTATGGCTAATAGCTCTTCTCCGTGACTAACGGCGGTGAAACTGCAGCTTCGTTTCGTCGCTTAGCATAGGAAATCCGGTCGTGTCTTGGGAATGTTTCGACGACTTTTCCCATAAACAAGGCACCTTTAGGTCGCTGCTGCTTATTTTTAAATCTTGACATACAGATTTAGTAAGCAGTTCCCCAAGGGTCAATGTTTTCTTCATGATTTTTTTGCTCCGGGTAATTGCCGACGTTAGGAGTTTCTTGTGGCTTTTATCTTCATCTCTAAGGCGATTTTCGTTCGCTTCACTATTGCTACGCTGTAGACGCCGTTTGGCTGAGTGGCAAAGCTTCCTCAGCGTGGAAATTTGCAAACATACTGTCAATAATAGATCTTTTATTCCCTTTTTGGTACGTATTTTGTGTTCCGGTGTTCAATATTGTTAGGTGTGTTTGACTCAGGAATTCTTCAGTTAGCCACCCTCTGTACAAACCATAGATCTGCTACCCCATGCAGCTGACCAAGCACTAACATCACCCGCTATTATAATCGGTGTTTTGCCTCTGGTTTCTAATGAATGTCTTAAAAGGAAATTTTCGAATTCAGTGATTACGCGCTGGGACGAGCACAGCAACTTAAAAAATATATCCCATGTACATATATTCGCCCATGTGAAGCAGTTATCAGCTTCTCTGGAGCGGGTCTTAAAAGGTTGACCTTTGAAAGGCCATATTGCTGCTTTGCCAGATTTGCCTGCAATCCATGTGCTTTCCGGACGCTGGGAGTATTGTTCACTTAGTAAGGCATTAGTGTTCTCTTCTATGGCTGTCTGTTCTAGTAAATCCTGAGCAGCTCCACAATGGTTGAGGTTTAACTGTACTACCTTCATTTACTTACATACTTCATAATCTCGAGATACTTTAGGCAGATCGTGCTCAGTACTGAGTGCTCCCCTTTGCAGAGCATGCAGCTCGGAAAGTTTGTGCATACCTTTGCTAAATGTTCCGCGGTTCCACAACGTTTAAAATGGGATCTGTCTGTCGAGCTGCAGCAATTAAGCGCCAAGTGACCCAGGTGGAAACACTTATAGCATCTGGGAACAGGCGAACATTATCGAAGACGACAGATCGACCACCCAATTTTTATTTTCACTATTTTAAGTGCGGCCTTGGCATCTTGAGCACACATGCATACAAGTGCTATTTGCGTGCCACTACGCGATTTTCGCAGATTTTTTACATTCGATATCTCCAGATTTTCGATTCCGCACTTTCTTTTTAGTGCTGCGCAGATTTCTTCGGGAGTCGTGATTTCATCGAGGTCTTTGCACATAATCGTGACGTGGGTCTTGGGCTGTATCTTAGCCATTTCGACAACCACCCCCTCCAGGGCCCTTTGGAAGGATTTGGCTTTCGTTTCTGCTCGATTTTTTGGTTCAATAAGTAAATCTGCTTTTAGCGTTTTGCGAATATGGGTTCCATTCGAACCAAGTACTTCAAGCCCGCTGTCACTTTTAATTTTTCGCAGAATATCTGCATACGACGCACCATCCTTCTTTGTTATGATTATGACATCTGGTTTGATTCTGATTTTCCTTTCCAAAGGTTTCTTCTTTTTTACAATGTCTACCCAACTTTCACTTGTATTTAGACTAGTCGTATTATCCTCTTGGGTTAATTTTGCTGCTCCACTGTACGACGATTGCACCTTTTCGTTTAAATTTGTTTGCTTTTTGGTAGGTGGTAGATAGCCTGGTGCCTCTCGCATTCTTTTAGGGGCATTATTACCTCTTCCAATGGTGGGGGTGGTGGGTGGGATGGTTTCCCTATCTATAACTCTTCTCGCTTGATTTCCCAATTTTCCCATTTTGGCATATAATGTCTCAATGTCACTATGCTGCTTACTAATTCGCGCATAGCTTGGTTAATATGCCTTTGGCCGGGCATTATCATTTCTAATTCTTTAACTTTTTTGCTCAGGTTGCAAAAGATGCTAACCGTTTCATCTTTTTCAATCTCCTCAGGTTTGTCCCCTTTGCTTTCTTAGCCAGCAGTATCTCCTCGCTTATTTGGTCCAGCAGCGGCGGACTCTTCATTTTAACCATTGTGCGGCGTTCTCATTATTTTAGAGCTCCTTCGGAAAGGATACTCCGGTGTTATCCCAATATTATTTTCAGAGACCATATCCTCTGCGAAATAATAGTTTGGGAACACCCTTTGGTGTAAGTGTTCTGTCCCAAACTTCACTACCTATATAAAATAAAAAAAAATTTAAAAAACAAAAGCTGATTATTGTGTTTTCGATGGTTGGCAATGTGCAAGCCAAAAGGAAAACGAAAACACGAGGAGGGGAACAGCTGATCGATCAAAACAAAAAAACGGCAGAACCAAAATTATTAAGTGCGCGTTATTAGGAAGTGAAGAGGCTATATTTGCCCAAACAAAAAAAAAAAAAAAAAACAGGAAAGATAAGTACAAATGAAATTTATATTATCTTTTCCTCTAGATTTGCTATCCACACATGTGGTTCCCTATCTGGGATGTTTTACTTGGGTACAAGTAAGTATACACAAAGTTTTATGATCGCAAAAAAAACCGTCTAACACTTATGTATATATGGGCATGAGTATGATAAGGGATGTTATGTTCTTTAATTCGTCCATGCTCTAACGTCAGTAAAAGTTGAGATATCTCGATGCAACTTGTTGGGTGTTATCAGCCCACAAACGCCTTTAAGAGAAAACCTATAAGGTGTTGTGTAGGCATGGACAAATTTTTTTTAATCGATTGAATAATGAAGTGATTAATTGCAAGATATAAAAAATAATTGCAATCAATGTAAAGAAGTCGATTAATTGCAATGTTTTGAAATAATACTAAATTGCATAAAAACCACCACCAAGTTTCAGCGCCGAATCTTGTATTATAATGCTCTATCACAAAGTCCCAGACATATCCTAAAAGAGGAAATGGCCTATATTTGAAGTTAAGTAGCACAACGACATTAAATTTTTCAAAATATGTACAGCAATCTCAAAGTAAAAGAATTGCCTCTTGCGTGAATGACTATGTTTTGCAACTTTGCCTAAAAATTGAACCAATAAAATATAGGAGACTTTATTCTCATTTCAGACATTAAAATTATGTTGGTGTATACACAAAAAACAAAAACGGAAATAAAATTCAAATATCGTATTAAAACTTCATTTGTCTTAGCATAAATGAAAATATATTCATTGAAGTCAAGAAAATGTATTCTCTGTTCAACCAAATTTGAAGAAAAAGCAATTTTGATAAACGTTTTGTTGTCAAACGATTGCGTTTTTCGGACGCAGTTGCACCCGATTTTGAGAAAAGCCGCTCTGCTGGTACTGAGGTACCAAGTAGATGACAATACTTTTTTGAAAGTCCTTACAGTTTTGGGTAAACGGTTTTCATTTCTTCCCAAGCATTAATAGTGTTTCGACTCAGTTCTAATACCTGAAAATTCAAATAAAAGCTCAATTCATCTTGTGGAGATATAAAATCGCTGTCGTTCCTCCTTCTTTTGTGCACTAGAGTTTTGTGAAGAGCCCAGAGGTCAAACTCATTCTCTACCGGCTCCACTGATGACCCGCTGCCCGTTTCCATAGTATCATCTGCAACTGTTATTTCAGTGCGTAAAAACTTTATAAATGGGCACAACGCTAATGGGTCTTTGAAATGAATTATTTTGAATCTCGGGTCGAGTAATGTTGATGCAGGTAGCAAAAGGGAATGTTCGATGTAGCCAAATCTACGATCAAACTGATTTAACACGAAAGTTTTTAGTTTTTCAGCGACTGGCTGTTTAGYTGTTATTCTCGCTATTTGTTCTCGACCACAGAGAACTAATGGAATCACTTGACTTAACGTTGCTCGTTGCCTCAATATACTGAGTATTTCCATGATATCATCTTGTTTTTTAGATGTTATCATTACCGGTTCGTCAGAATAGTTGAGTGGTATTTAGTTAATATATCAACATAGTTTAATGAAACGTTCAAGCATGTAGTAGGTCGAATTCCAACGTGTTTGCACGTCCAAAATTGTCTTTAGCATTTTGCGTTCAGCTACTCCGGCAGCAGCTTGCATATTTCGAAAATCAGCATTACCTTTAGCAGTTCTTTTTAGCCACTTAACTATTTCTTTGCATTTTACAACAACTGCATTTACTTCAGGATTGTTCAGTGAGCTTTCACATACCAAATTGAGGGTGTGTGCAAAACAAGGAATATGGCGTTTTTTGTCAAATGAATGATGTACTGCTTTTACGATGTTTGCACCATTGTCGGTCATTACAGCCATTACTTGTTTTTCGTCAATAGAAAAGTCTTTCAGTGTTCTTCCGTTAATTTATAAACGCCAATTGTTCCATTAAATTGCTTCGTCAAATTTACACCACGAATGGTCACATCAAGCATGCTATTCATTTTTACATCAGTCCAGATATCTGTCGTTAAACTTAAATATGTAAAAGTTTTTAGCATCGCTACACTTTTTTCTTTTTCTTCATCATACATTTTTTCAATGTGGGCCTTGATGGTATTTCTTGTGGGGATTTTGTAAAGAGGAAAATGTGGTTTCATGAAACTTAAGAACCCTTTACCTTTTAAAAAATAAATGCACAAAAGAGGTCATTAATTATCAATTTGTTTTGTAATGTATTTTAATATACCCTAAGTTGTCGGTTTCTTGCTGCTGAAGCTTGGCCTCTCACTCAAAGGGCTTTCATTAATTGATTTGCTGCTGCAACTCGGCATTTCAATCATGTTGTCAGTGTCATCATCACTTGGGGAAACATTGTCTTTACTCCTAGATTGCAGAGTCTAATTTGTACACATATATTCATATATAACTAGAAGAAATTTAAAATGTAATACCGATTGCTCCAACTTACCACCAATTTCCAGGCAACAGTTGTATGCTTTAATTTTAAATGCTGCAAACCATTAGAATAAAATCATTATTATGAAGTATATTTCATTTTGAAATGTTATATAAAACTTACCAATCATCAACAGTATTCCCTAAGAAAAGAAAATATTTATGTTACTCCACACATACATACATACATAATTCTCACAAAGTTTATTTGCTTTGTTTATTCTCTCTTGCTCTTCTAATATGGATCATTCACAATGCGTAACTATTTGTCAGAGTTACTTGAAGAAATAATGTATTTTTTTCTTGAACAATTACTTGAGGGCTGGATACCAACCTATAACTGTAAATGCAGTGTTACCGGAAATTCATTTTTTGATATTAAACTACGTTGACATATTAGAATTTTACTATGTTTACACATGTTAATGACTGATGCGACCAGTTTCGACCCTTGTACGCTAACTCAGATGAACATAAAATGTATTAAATTTCAAAATGCTGTTAATGTGAGTAATGTTTCGAAATGCGAGTAATAGTCGAGTAATTAGAAAAGATGTTTCGATGCAATTAAATCGTAAATTGAATGAAAATAATCGATTAATTTAATCAAATGATTAATCGCTGCCTGCTGTGACAAGGCACTAAATTAAGATTTGGCACAGGCAATCGCAGTAGCCAAAAGCATCTGTGGGCAAAAAATTTAAAAAATTGCCGTGGCCCAGCGCTCTAATAAGTTTATTGTATATTTGTATGTATCTATGAAACGACTTAATCGACAACAATCAAATATTAACTGCATTGTTCTGTGCACTATATACTCTTACTTGTTTAATTTATTAAAAATAAATTTAAACTAAAACCTTGATTTTCAATTTATATATCAATACTAAGTTCTCCAATTGGTTTAATATTATTACTTGCCGTACGTTCACCAAAACCTATTAAACAAATGTTTGTTTCTTTCAACACAGGTTCTCGTAGCGACTTGAAAACATTATCCATAATTAAATTAAATTTACTTCCTGTGTCAAATTAGCAATAGTATTTCTTTCTATCGGTAAACACTTCTTTGTGCATAATGCTCTTTTGGCACACAAACGAGTATTACAGTTTTCGTTTTTATTTTCAATTTGTGGGCAGTCTTTTGAAATATGTCCAAATTTTTTGCACTGGAAACACTTGGTGCCTTTCGCTTTGTCTTTGCACTTTGTTATTTTTTCGAATTGATTCATACACTCTTAGTTTTTCTTTAAATTGTTTTAAGTCTGATGCACCAAATAACACTGTTTTATTTAAATTCAAATCACTGATACCATCGTCACGTATTGTATCAATGCATTGTTTTCAATGTTACCACGCATTGCTAATTGCTTCATACACAAAAAATATTCTTGAACACTTTCATCCTTTTTTATTTTTGTACAAGTAAGTTGATTGTGTATCTGCGCACTGTTTACGATTGTTTTAAATTCTTCATCTAAAGCCACTTTTAGTTTTTGCCACAAAATAATTCCACGTTCACTTTGAACAGTTTAGCCAAACCTCGTTGAAATTTTTTGCCAAATATAAACTTTTGGAATTCGTCCCACCCCATTAAAGTAGAAGTTTCTTCGAATTCGCCTAACCACACTTCGACATCGATTTTATCACTTCCATCAAACCAACGAATAGAGCCTTCTATGTCACGAAAGTTCATTGAAAAACGAGACATTTGTGTTTTTTCTGTTTCTTCCCCTCTTTTGCACACTGTAGGTTTATCATCGTTTCTGTTCGTCATATTTCTTGCAACACGTTCGCTTTCAGCATTTCTCCTTTGTTCTTGCCGTTGTTGACATTCAAATGTGATGCTACTTGCGCCAGCGTCGCATAACATCATCATCATCGTCGTTGTCCTTTTCCTCGGCATCTTTGTCATCATCGTCATCTTCGTCGTCACATTCGATATCGTCGTTCTCTGCTGTTGCGCATAGCAACGTAGTTCTTTGCAAATTTCGAAATATGTGTAGTGTCAGATTACTTACACTGCATGTAAAACCTAATATGTTACAGATTGATAGCAAATCGGCAGCTTTCAAACTTTTTCTATGTAGCTCAATTTCTGTGTATAGCGCTCATCGTTTTCGTCGAATTCAAAGCCAGTAAATTAGCGTAAGCGTTTTCGGTTTAGTCTATCTCCTTCTGTTTCGAAAATGAATTTATGTAAGGCCGTTATACATTCTTTTTGCCTTGCTCTCAGCTTCTGACGAACAAATTCGAAATTCTGCAAACACGTCATGACTGTACACATTTATTGCATCACTTTTTAACGAAAATTTGAGCTTTATGCTTCTTGTCTTTTGGTTGAGACTCCAAAATATGTGGGAATTGTACCCATGCACTAATAAGTTAACTACCTTTTATTTAAATTAAAATCAAGTATTGCGATTTCACATTGTTTTACAATTTAAAATGTACAAATTTTGTTTAATAATGAAAGTGAGTATAACAAAACGAAACGTTTAACAATTAATTTTGGGAAAAGATACTTTGATTATAATTTAAGTCGTCACATGCGCACGGCTACGCGTTCTCTCGACACGGCTACGTCGTCCTCTAGCATTGGCATTTTCTGGTTCGGAGTCTGTTGTTCGAAACTTCTTGCAAAAAAGAGTTTCTTGCGAAAAAGGGTTTCCGTGTTGCTCAAACCCCACATATATGTATTTTGATGATAAGAGGTACTAAGGCTCCAGGATATATGTGACTAAATTTGGTTATTGAGCTATTTACTTTCCGCTTGCTTCTCATATTATTGATTTTTTTATTAATGATAGTTATTGATCAAATTGAAACGGGAATTTTGTCCATTTCATTTCCTTCGAAGTATTCCCTCCCGCTGCAATACACTTATGCCAACGAATTTTCATGTCATATATGCATTTCGAAAAATCCTCCTTTGTGAGGCTTCTTTGATTCAGCTTTTTATATCCTCAATTGAGTCACAACGTTGTCCTCGGAGTGATCATGTGAATTTGCTGAATAGCCAGAAGTTACAAAAAGGTAAATCAGGGAAGTACGGTGGTTGCGGTGGTTGCGCAATATTAGTTGAAAATATGGCGAAATGATCACTAATAACCAATGCAGGGCACAATTCCGGTCCCTTAATTGGGAAGATGCCCCTGCCCAGCTAATTGATGTCCTCGTAAAAATAAAGGCTGACATCACCGCCGTCCAAGAAATGCGATGGACGAGACAAGGACAGAGACGAGTAGGTCCTTGTGGTATTTGCTACAGTGGCCATATAAAGGCGCGCAAGTTTGGTGTGGGATTCGTGGTGGGAGAGAGACTCCGTCGCCGAGTACTATCATTCACTCCGGTGAATGAACGTCTAGCCACACGTCTAGTCTGCGCCCACGCACCGATGGAAGAGAAGGACGATATGACCAAAGATGCCTTTTATGAGTGCTTGGAAAGCACTTACGAGTGCTGTCGATATGACCAAAGATGCCTTTTATGAGTGCTTGGAAAGCACTTACGAGTGCTGTCCCCGCCACGATGTCTAAATCGTGCTTCGCGATTTTAACGCCAGGGTAGGCAAAGAAAGTATCTTTGGCACTACGGTCGGTAAATTCAGCCTCCACGAGGAAACATTCCCAAATGGGTTCAGGCTTGTCGACTTCGCCGGAATCCGAAATATGGTTATCTGTAGTACTATACTCCAGCATAAGAAGATACATCAAGCTACCTGGCTGTTTCCGGATCGAAYAACCACCAACAAGATCGATCATGTTGGGACAGACGGAAGACACGTCTCCAGTGTTTTAAATGTGCGTGCGCTCCGAGGTCCTAACATCRACTCRGACCACTATCTTGTTGCAGCCAAGATTCTCACCCGCATCTGTGCAGCAAAAAACGCACGCCAACAAACAAAAGGAAGGTTCGACGTCGAGAAGCTGCAATCACAACAGACAGCTGAACGMTTTTCTACTCGGCTTGCATTCCTGCTCACTGAGATCACTCGTCAACAACTCGGTATAAGGGAACTGCGGGACGGCATYTCAAACTCCTTACAGACAGCTGCAACCGAAACCATTGCTTTTCGGAAAGTGCAAAAGAACAGTTGGTATGACGAGGAGTGCCGTGTCGCAGCCGAGAGAAAACAGGCTGCATATTTGAATTTAAGAGTGCTTTGCCTAATCCTCAAAAAAGGAGACCCCACAATCTGCTCCAACTACCGCGGGATAAGTCTCCTCACCATTGCATATAAGGTTCTATCGAACGTATTGTGTGGAAGATTAAAGCCCACCGTCAACAAACTGATTCTACCTTATCAGTGTGGCTTTAGACTTGGCAAATCAACAACCGACAAGATATTCACCATGCGCCAAATCTTGGAAAAACCCGTGAAAAAAGAATCGACACACACCATCTCTTCGTCGATTTCAAAGCGACAGCACGAAAATTAGCTACCTTTATGCTGCGATTTCTGAATTTGGTATCCCTGCAAAACTTATACGGCTGTGTAAGCTGACGTTGAGCAGCACCAAAAGCTACGTCAGAATCGGGAAGAACCTCTCCGAGCCGTTCGATACCAAACGAGGTTTCAGAATAGGCGACTCCCTATCGTGCGACTGCTTCAACCTGCTTCTGGAGAAAATAGTTCGAAATGCAGAACTTAATCGAGCAGATACAATCTTTTATAAGAGTGTACAGCTGCTGGCGTATGCCGATGATATTGATATCACAACACAAATGGGTCTGGCACTGAACGAGGGCCAGACGAAATATCTCCTGTCATCAGATAAACAGCCGTCGCACTTCGGACTTGACACTCACGTCACTGGTGACAGTCATAGCTTTGAAGTTGTAGATAATTTCGTCTATCTTGGAACCAGCATAAACACCACTAACAATGTAAGCCTGGATATCGAACGCAGGATAACTCTTGCCAACAGGTGCTACTTCGGACTGAGAAGGCAATTTAGAAGCAAAGTCCTCTCTCGACAAACAAAAACCAAACTCTATAAGTCACTCATAATTTCCGTCCTGCTATATGGTGCAGAGGCTTTGACAATATCAACAACGGATGAGTGGACGTTGCAAGTTTTCGAGAGAAAAGTTCTGCGAAAGATTTATGGTCCTTTGCGCG
>NW_017536974.1:233085-236269 GCF_001853355.1 Bactrocera latifrons | reverse complement strand
AGATAATGCATGTTCATTTCTATTGTTCGACTGATAGTGCATGTCAAAGCGAGTTCTATCGGTTTACATACATAGTTCGCCTTTGTTCGGAATGTATATTMGGAGATARGATGTATGTGAGTGTGTGTGACCCGGAGCGAGGCTATGTCGTTAACTCGCGTTGGCCACGGCACATATCGCATTCGAAGGAACGGTGAGCTGTACGAGATATACGACGACATTGACATAGTTCAGCAAATTAAAAGATGTTGTCCGGATGAACGAAAACTCTTCAGTTCTGAAAGTATTCGACGCAGTACCCGCCGGGGGAAGCAGAGGAAGAGGAAGACTCACTCCGCACCCTCTTTCCCCGTCTTTTCTGGACGGGAAGGCAATATTGGAGAGCGAATTTAGATTCAATTCTATAAGATTTCGAAAGTCCGTGGCAGTGAGCAGAAACGGGTGCTAGCTGTATGATACTCAGCCCAATGACCCTTATTACAGCGATTAATTGCGAAATTCTCTCAGCCCAAGAGCTGACTTTGCTCTCAGTTACATACAAAACAAATCTGTTGGCAGCAAGTATAAAATGACGTTTGATGCTTTACTTAGTGTTGTTATAAGATCCCATTCAATGCACATACAGTCAGAGTCATTAATATTCGGTTTTAATTTTCTTTAACTTAATATCCTAATTTTTCTTATAAGTATTATATGCGTACATTTTTTTTCAACAATTAAAAAATAATGACCATACTTCTTGTTCATGACTTTTTCGGAGTATTTAAATCACTCTGTAAAATGCAACCGTGCAATGTTTACAGTTTACTAGAAAACGACGCGTTATTATTATTCGTTTCTATCCCGCGTTTGGAGTTTAGGTGTGTAAAAAGTGAGCTAAAAGTGATTTTCTGAGAAAATTTGTTTAAGGTATTATAAATAAACATTAACTCTGATTTAGAAATGGTTCAAATAGTTTGAATTCAGATGAAAAAAAAAAACAGACAAGCACGCGTAAAATTCGCCAGGGAATATATTTCTAAACCAAAAAGTTTTTGGAATGACGTTTTATTTGCCGCTGAGAGCAATCACAACGTCTTTGGGTCGGATGGAGTTTGGCGAAAACCTAACGAAGAGCTGCAACCGAAAAATTTGCGGCCCGCAATAAAGCATGGCGATGGTCACGTTATGGTGTGGGGGTGTATGGCCGCAAAAGGGGTCGGGAAACTAGTTTTTATTAATGGGATAATGAACAAAGAGTCGTATCTCAATATCCTAAAAACCAATTTAAAATTTAGCGCAGAAAAACTTGGTATTTCAGAGTCGTTTAAATTTTACCAGTATAACGACCCGAAACATAAATCGCGGCTAGTGCAAGAGTGACTTCTTTATAATTGCTCCAAAGTGCTCCACCCACCTCCCCAATCCCCGGACATAAACCCCATCGAAAACCTGTGGGATGAATTAGATCGTAAAATTTGTAAACATACGATTTCGTCAGTAACCGACCTGAAAATTAAGCTGCAGTAGGATTGGGATAATATATCGCCGGCATACACTGCTAAAATTGTCGAAAATATGCCAAATAGGTTGAATGAAGTGCTTAAACAGAAGGGATATGCTACCAAATATTAATGTTTTTCGGTATTAATTTTTTCAATTATTTTGTGCCTTAAATACCAAAAACCAATATTCGGTGTCTTTTTTATGTGTACCTGAAGTTTTTCGCTTTTTTTTTTTTTAGAATGGAACTCTGTAATATTTTTTTGCTTATGTGCACCACTTACTGTTAAATTATTTATTATAATAAAACAAACAAAACTAAATAATATTTTTGTTTTACAATTTTTTTGTAGTTGGAATTGACGGTTAGAAAAAAACGAATATTAATGACTCTGACTGTACTACCTGCTACTATGCTTTCTATACGCCGTACCGCGTATTTCTTTTCCAATTAGAGCCAATTAGCTGCGCAGGGCGTTAATTTTCATTTCAGCCCCACCATCGCTTTTAAGTTTGTTTTCCTGCAAAGCTTCCTATCTAAAATTAGCCCTAAGTAGCATGCTTTATCTCCACTTTTTAGACGAGTACCAATTAATAATGGCGACATGACTTCTATAATACCGTGTTTTGAACAACTTGTGTTTGCACGATACGGCCTAACGGTTTATCTCTTTTACTACTGTTTGCAATAGGTTAGCAAAACCTTTCGGAAATTTATTTCTGAACGATATCGCCACACCGCCAGTGTTGCCAGACCAGGTACTTCCTCTTTTCCACATACAACAGCAATTTATTCATTGCTAAAGGTTCATTTAGAGGTGCCGTGTAATAAGGACATTTCCACAACTATCGTCATAATCGTAACGATATTCGCTATAATCGATTGCTGGCATAATCATAAATAAGTGATATTTTCCTTCGCAGTTTTTGTTATCATTCCGAAAGTGCCAAAGAAAGCATATAAAATGAACAGTGCAACTGGTTTCAACAGGGATGCCATAAATCAACGTTACTCATAATGAACGCCTTCTATCAAATTGTCTCAACGCTTCATAACAATACTTTCTTCTAATTCACTTCATTTAATTCACTTACTTTAGTTACTGCGTACTTTAGTTTATATAATAATTTGTTTATTATGTAAGCTTTAATAAAATAAAATAAAAAATTCATTTATTACTCACCAAATTAATAGCGGCTGCCATCCAAGAGCGTCTTTTTATGCTCTTGCGACATGTTACTACAGAGTACAACAGTTTTGTTCACCTAACTGCTGTTTGTATCACCCAAAACTAATCAAGATAAATGTAGAGTTATATATATATATATATATATATATGTACAAATGATCCGGTCGTGTAAGCTGTAGCTTGAGTGAAAATTCGGATATCTTCATGAAACTTGGCATGCGCGTTCCTTGGCAGAATTAAGAAAAAGTGGCCTTTGCCCCACCCTCCAATAAGTTTATTATATCTCTTAACGGAGCCTGTTAAAAACTACAGACCAATTCGCAGCTCAAATTTTCAAACAAAAGTGCTAACAACTTTCACTACTCTTAAATAAAAATGCTCATGTATTTAAAGTGTACAATCATTATACTCTCGCAACAGAGTTGCTAAAGAGAGTATTATAGTTTTGTTCACATAACGGTTGTTTGTAAGTCCTAAAACTAAAAGAGTCAGATATAGGGTTATATATACCA
>NW_017536974.1:220176-232155 GCF_001853355.1 Bactrocera latifrons | reverse complement strand
TTGTATCCTCCTAGAAGCAGCTTGGCGTGGCGCATACTTGCTGCCTGTCGCCAGTGCCGTTCTCTCTCCACTCTCTCCTCCGTGCGGAGCAGCTCTTTAAGAGTGTGGGGTCCTACCGCTATGTATGGCTCCGGWCCCAACATMTTTGACGCTGCTGCAGTGCGGGCCAGTTCGTCGGCCTTCTCATTACCTTCTACTCCCTTGTGCCCTGGTACCCACATTAGGTGCACCCGGTTGCACAAGGACAGGCGGTTTAGCCGTTCTACGCATTCCTCGACTAGAAGCGATTTGGTCTCGTAGGATGAGATCGCTTTTAGCGCCGCTTGACTATCACTGAGAACAGTTATACGCTGGTTGCGATAGTTGCGGTTGAAGTTGACTTCAGCACACTGACAAATGGCAAAAACTTCTGCCTGGAAGATACTTGGGAAGCTGCCCATAGGTATGGACAGCTTGGTACGTGGTCCCACAATACCTGCACCAAAACCGTCCGGTGCTTTTGAGCCATCAGTGTACCACTGAATGGTGCTGTCTTCCAGCAGCCTTTCCAGCGCGGAATCACTCCACACCGTCTTGCTGCCTAGAGTGACTTTGAAGTTCTTCTTGAAGTTTACTTTCTTTGTGGTGCTGTCCTTAGGGAGGAGGGCTAGCGGTGTGCTCTCCGCTAGTTCATGCATCTGTCTAGCGGACATTACTTTCCCTCTTCTACGGCCTTCTGCTGACATTAGCAGCATGGTGTGCTTTGCTGCAGCGGTGTGAGCTCTAGTATGACTTCCAGTGCCACCGTGGGACATGTGTTCATTGCCCCTGAAGCACAGACACATGCAAGTCTTTGCAGCTGTTGCTTTGGACAGCGTTAGGTCCAAATGCCTGCTCCACACTAATGATGAGTCTAAGGTGAGGCCCAGGAATTTGACCTCCTTAGACATTACCACCTCTGTGCCTCCAATTGTTAGGGACCTTAGGCCCGGAAGTGATCTCCGCTCAGTGAATGGGATCACGGTGGTCTTTGCTGCGCTTATATTTAGCCCTAACGTGTTGCACCATCCTTTCGCCAAGAGTAAGCCCCTTTGCACAATGTCGCAGAGAGTGTTCTCAAATCTGCCTCTCGCCATTATGACAATGTCGTCCGCGTATCCTTGATAGCGGATTCCATTGCCGGTGAGCAGCTGGAGTAGTTCGTCTACTATTAGGCTCCATAACAGAGGGGATAGTACTCCACCTTGTGGGCAACCCCTTGTGGTGCCAAGACGAATCCTACTTTCTCCCACTGTTGTTTCTGCTACCCTAGCTGTGGCCGTCTCTCCCGGAAAGTATGCGGAAGCGAGGACGAAGTTCGATCCTTCCTTGTCCTTCACCTGTACCGCCGCCAGATCGTGCGTTAGGAACTCTGAAATACAGAAAAAGTCTATATCGGCTCTAACGACTACACAGGAGCGGGGTCTCTCGCTAGAAAGATCCTAGATTACCTTGCTTCTTTTCGAGTTGAGGCCTCTTACCTCTCCTTTAAACACCCAAGTTTCCTGGATTAGGAGGATGCTCAGGTTATCCAAGATGAACCTCTTCACGATGACAGATGAGGCCGCCCATGCGTGATGTAGGTTCACCTGAGCCACTTCCATGCCGGCACTGGAGAATATAGTGTGGGTTCGATGAGAGACAGATCCTCGTCCTCGAGCTCATCATCAACCTGCATCTCCAGCCCTTCCAGAAGCTCTTGGGTGGATGGCATACCTTCCTGCTCATTGGGGAGCTCGTTGCTCCCGGTTCCATCCGCGGCGGTGGCCGCAGCCTGCCCAGCCAAGATGGGGTCGTTGGGGGACTCGTTCCGCTCTCCCGAAACCACAGCGGCAGTCGCCTCAAGCGCTGCTGGGTGGGTTACGGGTGGAGCCGGTGCCACGGTCCGCCCCGTCGTGAGTTCTTGGCTCGTCGCCGACGTTGCCTTGGACCTCCATGGCCTCACTACAATTTTGCCGAACCTGAAGTTCAGCCTGAATCCCTTTTGCCTTATGTACTTATAGGATTCATCGTCTATCGACACGTTGAGGTTCCACCCTGAACCCTCAATGCTGTCTGCTACGACCTTCCACGCGGAGGTGCTTAAGCCGTCGTTCTGGTTTCCCACCAGATTAAGCATGAATTCGTGGGTTTTATCTGCGCTCCTCGGGAAGAATGCCACCATGTTATGCAGTGGTGGTATCTCCTCGCCTCTCCGTACACACAGGGCTGGACCCTTCCAACCCTCTAGCCTTGGCGCGATTTCAATCAGCCAGGTGGCCGACCTCTCCTCTTGACAGTCGACCAGCGGCATACCGCCCTTAAAGAAGGTGCCGTTGAAGGCGCCAGTGTAGCCTTTGCCAGTACATAGGGCATCAACTAGGCAGTGTTGGAGAGCCGTCAGTTGCTTGGACCCTAGGACCTCCGCTGGGTAGTTGCAAGGCAACACTGCCATCCGGATGCTCTTAACAGCCTCCGAGTACTTCCGGCTCTCGGTTCTCGTCGGTTGCTTGGGGTTGGAGCACTTTCCACTAGCTACCTGTGGTCTGTCTCCGCATACTCTCTTGGGCCTTGGTGGTTCTTGGGGAGTTATATAGCCGCTTTTTCTTTTCTCCGTCCGACTAGGTGCCTCTTGGGGCGCCGGTTTTGCTACGCTTCGTCCTTCCGACAAGGCAGCTTTAGCTCGACGACGCCTTTGGTTTCTGCGTCTTGTTGCAGACGAACCATTGGCCCTAGCGCGTTGTGCATTATTAGGAGAGCGATTTCTCATCCTGTTCCTACTCAGGTGTCATGCCGTCCTGTAGGAATCTGAGGTACCACTTGAGAGTGTCTCCGCTCATTTCCGCTCTACGTGGGTCGTCGTGACATCCTGGTCGTCCTGGCTCCGGGGTACATGGAACGTTCCCTTGTTGTCGTTTTCTTTTACGCTCACCCCTTGATTCCACTCTCGTGAAACCACCCTCCTCTCCGCAGTCGATCCTGCTCGAGGGGGTTGTGGGGCCGGCGTTCGCGCGATTTGCTGTGGTCACGGTTGACACACTACGCTGAGTGCCGCTGCGGGAGGGCACGCAATCGTCGGCGCGATTCGCTGTGTTCGCGGCCGACCTGCTCCACTGAGTGCCGCTGCAGGAGGGCACGTGGTCGTCGTCGCGTGCGTGCTCCTCAAAGAGTGCTCGCTCTTCCGGCGACAAGGCATCCAGGAAGCTGAACTTTCGTCTAGCTCCTGGGCCACTCTTGCTCGCCGTACTCGCGCTTCCGCCGCTGTTAGCCGCGGTTCTGTGGATGTCGTTGCTTTGGTCGTTGTCGTTGTTGTTGTTGATCTATCTTGTTCTTACGACCGTTTGGCCCTTAATGTGAGCCTCCCGGTCTAGTTTCAGTAAGGGGAAATCTAAAGTGCGCTGCGCCAGAGCCCCTTGACGCAGTAAGGCCACCGTTACTTCCCAAGGCGGCCCGGTGTTGGAAAGGTTCCGTACGAATACAGCCGAATTTACCTCCTGACTGCAAATCATCCAATGGGCACGGGTCGCATAACACCCTGGATTAGGAGGTGGTAGCTCTTGGTCGCCGCGCACATGCATCGTCTGCCAGCCCTCAAGAGAGATGCTATGCAGCATCACCCCTGGTGGTTGGGAGATGCCGTGCTGTGCTGCGGTTTAAGCCCCTGCACCACGACAAAGTGCCTACCATTCGCAGAGGCCCACCTCCCATACAAAGGTTATGTTGAAAATCACTAAAATCACTTACTTGTTTTAACGTTTATTTCAAACTTATAAATAATACAATGTTATATTTGAAAGACGAGTAAACGTGTACAGAATGAAGATATTAGAGGGATCTTACCGTAGAGTCGTAGACGGAGAACGGCTTTGATTCGTGAAGCAGGGAATTTTTCATAATTTAATAGAAGCTTTGTATAGCTGATTCCCATAAACCACCATATGAGGAACGCTTGAATAAATGCGACAACAACGACCTTTACTTATTGAAAGTGTAGGTACGTCACTGTATCGCAGTGGAAATATGGACATCCCTATAGTTTCCTTTTGAGTTTTTGTTTATAGCATGAAGATTTATCTTTGAGGTAATATTGAACGAAATGTATCGATTTCGTTCTGGTACGTACGATTGAATATATAAGGTTTTTATGTACCAGGTGTTTTTTTTTAATCAGGCTAGAGGAATTTCGAAATCGGAGCAGCGGTTCAATAGAATAGTATAGAAATGTATATGCACTGTGGAAACTAATTTGGCAACAGCACGTAGTAAAAGTCGTGGTGGAGTTAATATCCAACCGAATATAGAGTTTTGCACTAAAAAAGTGGTGGATATTTTTTCAATACCTTTCACGGAAGCTTAGCATATACTTTTTTGCCTGAAAGCTGAAAATGACTGTATTGTGAAAAAATAACTAATGCGCAAAAAAATTTGTTTAGAAGTGCGAAAAAATCATACATTATTTGGATATAGTTTTTACATTTCTGCCAAAGATTGTTTGTTATTGTGGCAAATTCTTATTTGACAAATTTTTCGTTTGGTAGAATCTGTTGTATTTGAAGATATTGAGGTTCATACTTGTGGGTATTCTTGCTGTGATGATTGTTTCCCTCTTTCAGTTCTGTAATCGGCAGGTAAGATGTTCTGTTAAAAAATGTTTAAAATCGTGAAATTGTCTACCTAGCGCCTGAAATACGCATCTCATGGCAAAATGTATAAAACAAAAGTTATTTGTCACGTTATTTGCTACCGAAATGGTATAAATATAAATGGAATAAAATGCGGCGCGCCACAGCGCAAGGTGAAAGCTCTCAGCTAACCTGTATTGGTCACCCAGAACCCACCGCGTGGAGGTGGCTGCTCTTCGGGTTCCTCCCAATCCCAACCCAACCAACCAACCATATGTCAGGCTTGTTTTAGTCTGAACCTCTGTCAAGTTTATTCAAAAAATCAGATTTTGTACTAAACTTTAGAAGATGCCTCTGTCACCAGTTTGACGGTTCTCTCGACTGCCACGGTGTGAGAGGGGTATTCACTAAATTTCCATACCTCTGCAGTGTCACCCGACAGCCCTTCTATGAGGTTTTCGTTAGAAACTGAACAAAGAACTGGTGGAACAGTCAAGGTAATAGTCTTCCAGTTAATCATATCGTAATAATTGTTAGCTTTGAAATTCAACTTTGGCCTTTATTACATCTAACCCTTCCATTTACAGTGTCAGACTCTGCTTCACTGGCTGCCAGAAGACGGTCAAGGGCCAACTTTCTGACTTCTATCTGTTCGTCAGTCATCATACTAAGGATAATGTTTTCTGGAAGAGCAAAGAAAGCATTCTGTTGACTGGATGAATCGACAACCTTGTGCAGTTTAGCAGGTAATTATCTCGACCTTTGAATAGCAGCATAGAGATGGCGCGAGCCATATTTGATTGAATTGTTGAATCTTATTGAGAACCACAAAGGTGAGTAAACTGTAAGTATGTACTTGACTAAAATCTTTATTTCCTTTGTTCGTTTGTCAGTAGAAATGTATAATCTCAGAATTTTATTTGCACAGGTGAGCCAGCGGAATGTGGATTTGTTACCTGGATGCATCGACGGTAAATCTGAGGAACATTGACCGGAAATAACAACTTCTTATATTTTATAGAGATAAGCTTGGTCTGTGATAAGTTGGGTCGGATTAATAACCTCAGAAGGTAATTGGCAGGATGGAAAACTATGAAATTTGACAGCAGGCAACTTCTCACAATCAGGGAGCTGTTTACCTATGTCGCCAGAGAATATATTTGGACTCTTTGAGACATCATCTATGTGTTCGAAAAGAGCACGAAACGGAAGTTCGTTAAAATGTAGAAGACAAACAACCCACTGTAATGGCCTACCTATTCTTTCTTCTAGTTACCGAATGATTCCACCTTTCCAACCTGTGTTTGTGTTGGTGCCATCAGCACCGACAACTTCTAGATGTTCCACATCAACAGAATTGTCTTGTAAATGTTGCCATATAGCTTGCGTCTCATCCTCAGCTGACCCGGAAGGAGAGGTGACGTGGCCAAAGTAATGACAACCAGGTCACGGTAATACTTTTCACCTTCGCTGACTTGTGTAAGTGTATTGTCCTTGCGGCCGTCAAAATACAGCCCATATACAGAGTCAATACTTTCGGTGTTTTGGAGCTTAACTCCAACACTTTTTGTTGCCCGACTAATCTTGCATTTGTCAGTGACAAAGCTAGCCTGATCCTCTGTTATCAAACCTGCTTTTTTGGCGTCCAGAAAAGCAGACGAAACAATCAAGGCCGCTGCTCTATCACTTACTCCAAATCGTTGGGCAGCTAAAGCAGTATATTCTAATACTAGTATGTTTTGTTGGGTTTTAGAGGATGGAAGAGAAAATTCATCATCTAGCATCGTTTTTGGAAGAATCCTTGTGCGACGCACCTACATTTTTGTCGTCTGTATGAGAGTCTGGCTGATCTGAATGGTCACGTGTTCTAGCGGATACTTTTCTGGTAAGTGTTGATGTTGTATGACGTTTTGAAAGTATTTTCAACCTTTTTTGCAACTTTTTCTGTAACCTCTTTACTCCTAGGTTCATAGTTGTCGCCTCCGAGTCGCCCTATACGAAATCTTTCAAACAGAAAGATTGTACGGATATATGCCAAATACAGGACAAATTTAGATACAGACATTTTGATTTCTGTGTTCTGTTGAGAGAATATAAGTGATAGCACTCGGCGAAATCAACGACAAGAGTGAAGGAAATCAGTGAAAAATTTTTATGTGGAGACAAGTCTGAACGTGTCGTATGGCGCAGGGAAATGAAAGTAAGTGATAGAACTCGGCGAAATCACCGACAAGAATGAAGGAACTCGATGAAAAAATATTTSTGTGGAGAACTATCCGAACGTGTCCTTTGGCGTAGGTGAATGAATGTGAGTGATAGCACTCGGTGAAATCAACGTCAAGAAGTGTGGCCGCAAGCCGATTTTCACCTTTTCGCTCGTATCTCGGGAACGATTCGTCCTACGGCCATGATCACCATTTCGGTAGCAAATGACGTGACAAATAACTTTTGTTTTATACATTTTGCCATGAGACGCGTATTTCAGGCGCTAGGTAGAAAGTTTCACGATTTTAGGCGAATTTCCGAAATTTCAAGGCCKKMGTTGGGGTTGAAGATGCAATCCGATCTCAAAACAAAAAGTTGCATTGGAATCAGGAAGTACTTAGGCAACTTTTCCGCACTATTAGAAATCCCGAATCGAAAAAAGTCCGGAATCGACCCACCCTAGTGAGCAACAACAATATCCAATTATATGTTGTAGAAAAAATCACCAAGTTATAAAAAGTTCTGCCATTATTTAAATGACTATTTTTTTTACTTGTAATTCAATAGCAGTCAAATTGACTTGCTAAAGGCATCTAATATTAAGTATTATTTGCGGCATAATATCTATTTGAGATGTTGAATTGCAGTTTGAGTCTGCTAGCTTTTGTTGTGAAACCCTTTTCCATTCAGCTGATGTAATATATGTATGCATGTACTTCTAAGCTGTGTAAACAGATGGTAGACACTAATATTTGCAGAAGACTTTAATCGCATATACAGTCAATTTTTTGGGGCCCCAAATTTCCTCATTTTTGGCCTTTGCTTGTTATTTGCGCCGTAGGCTATGATTGTTGTTGTAATCATACTTGTTTTAGGTGGTCAGTCTTTGTGTGCCTTTGACCAAAATGGCATTGATTTCAATTGGAGGAATGACTCAGCGATTTTTCCTAGAAAATACATACATTATGTATTCATGCGGGAATTTTAAAGTCGATTCTCTACTTAGATTTTCTCCAGTTTCTAATTTTATTACAGTCACACAACTGCATTCTAAATTAAATTATTAAACTTCGGGTGAAAAATTACTAAGAAGGCGTTCAGACCTTAAGAAGAGAAGAAAAGGAAAACTCATTGAAATCTTAATTGGCTTAGGAGCGTTCTAATTGATTTGGAAAAGCCACTTATCTGAAGTTCTAAACATATCAAAAGTGAAGTCTTATGAAAAGTTTTGGCTCGCTTTAATGCCTGTAATTACATTACTCCATATTTTTAATCTGCAATACTTTTGTTTCTTCCTTCTTTATCTTTCTCTTTTCGTTTTGCTGAGTATCATTGAAGTGTATCGAATAGCAAAGACAAGTTTTTGAGTGTTTGTCAGAGGAAAGTTTCTTGGTAGTGAGTTGATGAATTCAGGGTTAAAAATGACACATCTTCGATCCATTTCGATCGTTACCTTTCGTTATTTTAAAAATTATTTATTATTTCACTCGTCTAGACTAATGCTTTCGCCTTCAAAAAAGTTCCAGAGAGCAATGTTTGACGGAGCCATTTTTAGACAAGAATTCACAAGCAAGTACTTTGATCCATACCTTTTTGCAAACGAAAATCGGCAAATCCATAAAAACACCATACAAGCAATTAACTCCGATCGTTGCATCATCTTGGTGAGAAAAGGTGTGCGAAGTTTTAGATCTATATCCCAAAAATAAGGGATTAGTTGGGGTGGAGAGGGACAGATAGACGAACATGTTAAAATCTACTTAGCTCGTCAAACTCATCATTTATGTACGTATATATTTTTAAAGGGTTTCCACGTTTCCTTTTGGGTGTTAAAAATTTTGTAGCAAACTGTTCATGGCACGACACAAAAAATTTTGAAAAAGCAATAGAGAACAAATTGCGCTAATCGACTTCAACTGCAACACCTACAAATGTCAACAAAATGCCGACACTCGTTAAACAGACGTATATAAGCGAACAAGGAATTTTTCTTTTCCTAGGCTGACATTTTTGACCTCAAATGCGTTCGTTATTTTGCCTCCTTTATGTTAATCGATACAACGATCTATAAATATATCTAAAAAATGGTAAATAAATATGTTATTGTATGGCGAATATATATTACGTGTAGATACGCTCAAATAAGGGTAATGGGACAGATTTTATTTGAGATTTGGATTACTCTCCCGTCCATATGGCTCTCAGTTTAAATAGTTATCCTCGGTGTTCGAGACGACGACTGCTGTGGGTAGTAATACCCTACTTTTCACAATGTAGCATTTGCGTTTTTAATGCCTTTGAGCAGTACGGTGCTTCTTGGCGATTTTCGTGATCTGATACTTCGAGACTAGCTGTTTCAACTAAGCCCGCGGTTCTTTTTGTACCATTGCAAGTATATAGTATCTTTTAGGTTAGCTGCAATATATGCAATTGAATTTGTCTTTGCAATTTGTATATGTGTTCGCATGTGACAAGCAATTTCTACATATTTTTTTTGATTTCACGAAGTTGTTTCTTTCATTAATTTTTAGTATTTTTAAACTTCTCGCAAGACATACGTTTAGGTCCTCTTGTGCATGTTTGCATGACGAAAGATTTTTTCTTTTGGATGTGAACGATTGTGTTTTGTAAAAACTTTTGCATATTACTTTTATCTTGGAGTCTGATTAAGCTTAGACTTTGGTCGTGTTGAATTTTTTTCTGACTATTTTTTCCTCTACTCTTTCCTCTATTTCATATTGTGTAGCCAGAAAAACTTTGATTTGTTGCCCCGTTGGGCACTTCTTTCATTGATTTTTAGTTTTTTAAACTTCTCGCAAGATAAATATTTATGTCCTCTTGTGCATGTCCGTATGACGAAAGATTTTTTCCTTTGGATGTGAATGATTTGCGTAGACACCGCTTACGCGATTTTTTCTTTTGCCGAGTTAACAACAACGCGCCAGTCGTTTCTTCTTTTCGCTACGTGGCGCCAATTGGACACTAATATTTGCAGAAGACTTTAATCATATATACAGTCAATTTTTTGGGGCCCAAAATTTCCTCATTTTTGGCCTTTGCTTGTTATTTCCTTCCAGTCTGGAGAAAGCAGAATTATCGGCGCGATATTAATGCCATTAGCATACGCCAGCAGCTTTACACTCTTATAAAAGATTGTACCTGCTCGATTAAGTTCTGCAGTTCGAACTATTTTCTCCAGAACTGAAACCTCGTTTGGTATCGGACGCCTCGGAGAGGTACTTCCCGATCCTGACGGAGTTTTTGGTGTTGCTTATCATCAGTTTACGCAGCCGTATAAGTTTTGCGTGAATAAGAATTCAGACATCGCAGCATAAAGACAGCTCCTTTTCGTGCTGTCGAAAGAAGCTTTGAAGCCACACTGATAAGGTCCAATCAGTTTGTTGCCAGTGGGCTTTAATCTTTCACACAATACGCAATATAAAACCTTATATGCGATGTTGAGGAGGCTTATCCCACGTAGTTGGCGCATATTGTGGGGTCTCCTTTTTTATGGATTGGGCATAGCACACTTAAATTCCAATCGTTTGGCATGCTTTCGTACGATAATATTTTACAAAGAAGCTGATGCATGCTCTCTATCAGTTTTTCACCGCCGTGTTTGAATAGCTCGGCCGGCAATCCATCGGCCCCCGCCGCTTTGTTGTTCTTCAAGCGGGTAACTGCTATTCAAACTTCTTCATGGTCAGCCAATGGAACGTGTGCTCTCTCGTCATCTATTAGGGAATCGGGTTCGCCTTCTCCTGGCGTTGTGCATTCACTGCCATTCAGCAGGCAAGATAAGTTTTCCCTTCATAATTTAAGTATGCTCTGGGCATCGGTGACCAGATCAGCTTGGGGGGTTCTACAAGAGTATGCTCAAGTCTTGAAACCTTCGTAAGCCGCCGCATTTTTTCGTAGAATTTTCAAGCATTACCCGTGTCGGTCAGTTTATCAAGCTCCTTGTACTCACGCATTTCGGTCTGCATATGCGTCTCTCTTCCCTCTTCAACTCTCAGTATCTATCCCATCCCGCACGTGTTGTGGTCGCTCGTAGCGCTGCGAGTAGGGATGGCAAAATATATTTTTTTTAATCGATTAAATAATCAAATGATTAATTGCAATATATAAAAATATAATTGCAATTGATTACAATTAATATAAAAAATCGATTGATTAATTGCAATGTTTTCAAACAATACTAAATTGCATAAAGACCACTACCAGGTTTCAGCGCCGAATCTTGTATTATAATACTCTATCACAGAGTCCCAGACATATCCTAAAAGAGAAAATGGCCTATATTTGAAGTTAAGTAGCACAACGACATTAAATTTTTCAAAATATGTACAGCAATCTTAAAGTAAGAGAATTGCCTCTTGCTTGAAAGACTATATTTTGCAACTTTACCTAAAAATTAAACCAATAAAATATAGGAGACTATATTCTTATTTCAGACACTAAAATTATGTTGGTATATACACAAAAAACAAAAACGGAAATAAAATTCAAATATCGCATTAAAACTTCATTTGTCTTAGCATAAATGAAAATATATTCATTGACGTAAAGAAAATGTATTCTCTGTTCAACCAAGTTTGAAGAAAAAGCAATTTCTATAAACGTTTTGTTGTCAAACGATTGCCTTTTTCGGACGCAGTTGCACCCGATTTTGAGAAAAGCCGCTCAGCTGGTACTGAGGTACCAAGTAGATGACAATACTTTTTTGAAAGTCCGTACATTTTTGGGTAAACGGTTTTCATTTCTTCCCAAGCATTAATATTGTTTCGACTTAGTTCTAATATCTGACAATTCAAATAAAAGCTCAATTCATCTTGTGGAGATATAAAATCGTTGTCGTTCCTCCTTCTTTTGTGCACTAGAGTTTTGTGAGAAGCCCACAGGTCAAACTCATTCTCTACCGATGTCTCCGACTATCACTCAGCGTGAACAGTTGCCTTTCTAATACAGTGCGTTTGTTTTCAATTCTGTTTATCACCGCTATTCGTATTAAAACACGTGCATTTGTTGTTTACTTAACTAAGYCGCGCTTAAAAAGTCAGTGACACAAATCAACAATTTGCCAATATGCCCCCCGGGGCTTCTAACCTCGGAGATAACAGGTTCGCCCTGCTTTCTCCGAGCTCCAGACCTAAAC
>NW_017536974.1:217310-219691 GCF_001853355.1 Bactrocera latifrons | reverse complement strand
CAATGTGCGCTAACTGCTCTGGAGAGCATCCGTCCTCCTCAAACGCTTGTCCAAAATTTCTACAAACTAAAGAAATACTACGTATTAAAACATTAGAAAAATGCAGCATGCACGAAGCAATAAAAAATACAAAAATACAATCCCGGCTCCCCTTAACCCCTCATCATTTGCCAATGTGTTAAAGCCTCCCGAATTCAACAAAAACGAAAAACCACAATCAACTGCAGACTCAAACGAAAATAAGTCTCCTTCCAACCCCGCAAACTCCTCACAAACCATCAATAACAACTCATTACATATATACTCAGCCAAACCATCATCTTCCACAAAGAACATCTTATCTCCACTTAACTCTCACACTGCTGACCTTTATCCGCAATCATTTAACAAAAACCCAACAGCAACCAACGCAATCGTTGATAATCCAATCACTCAAAATAATTGCAATATGTATCTATCTGACTCTCCCAACTTAACAGACATACTCTCGCGCTATTGCACGTCACTTCCCTCTCCCCTTCCTATCCTTCTTTCCCCTCAATCTCCAACTAATAAACACGGTGACTCAATTACGCTTTCCCTACCTTCGCATCCAGCAGAAACTAATAATATGGACATTTCTAACTCATAGTATTTTTAGCTAGATACTTAACAAAAACAAATACCAGTTTTCTTTTCTCTTTTGTGCACATAAACGGATACTACAATAATTTCATCGATCTTGAGATATTAATTAAATCACACAATCCCTCTGTAATTCTTTTAAATGAAACCCACCTCCCCTACATGGTCAACGCTCGCACCCCTTTGGCGTATGTTGAATACTTTCGTAATTTACCACATATTTTATCTAGTAAGCAAGGAATTGGTATCTTAGTGAAGAAAAATGTCCCGCACAAATGTTACCCTCTCCAGTYCCGCATCTCTTCCTTGGTATTAGAAATTCAATCGCCCAATAAAATATCCATTGTCTGCGCCTACTCCCCCCCTGATCAAGCATTTTCAACCACTGACTTTAATAGTATTTTTCCGTCAACTGATAGTCCTTTTATTTTGGCAGGCGATTTTAACGCCTGGAGCCCTATGTGGGGTTCCAC
Source organism: Bactrocera latifrons (assembly GCF_001853355.1). Taxonomy (NCBI): domain Eukaryota; kingdom Metazoa; phylum Arthropoda; class Insecta; order Diptera; family Tephritidae; genus Bactrocera; species Bactrocera latifrons. Next base: position 218,594 of record NW_017536974.1, on the reverse strand, counting down.
TTCGCTTAATGGTAAGGGCCGTGTAATTGAAGATTCAATCCTTGCCTCCAACTCCTTTGTCCTTAATAACGGCTCCCCGACTCACTTCTCTACTCACAAATCTTTCACCCACCTTGTCCTCACCATATGTCAGAAATCATCAGAAGTGCGGCTAATCTATCTATCCCACAATCAGGTAGCAAAACTCGTAGGCCGACTTCAACTTTAAGGCAAGCCAAACAGAGTACATGGCATGAATATAAACGTGAAAGGTCTTCCTCCAATCTGCTTCAGTACAAAAAAGCTAATGCTAAGCCAAACTTGCGAAAGCTGCCTGCTTTGAAAAATTTACCAGCAACACTAACTCGTCATCTAACCTAAGAAGGATCTGGGCCGACATCAAACTATCTGGGATGGCTTCTTTTTTACAATATTCTACCTTAAGTTCCACTCGCGGCACTCTTGTATATCCTCTAGATATAGCTCAAGAGTTCGCCAACTACTTTTCTACGGCCTCCTCCGATTGCAACTTCGCCCCTGAATTTATTTCAAATAAGTACCAAACAACCTCATCCCCGTTTCCACCCAGCAATCTTTCGATCTCTGCCAAGTCCTTAGAAAAAGACTTAACGCATTTTGAGCTGGTCTCTGCCCTTTCTTCAGTTAAAGGCAAARCACCTGGCCACGATAGAATTTCTTACCTTATTATCAAGAACCTTCCCCTTCCTATCCTATCTCGCCTTCTTAACCTCTACAATAATATTTTTTCTACAGGCATTTACCCCCAAGCTTGGAAAACCAGCTTGATAGTTCGCATCCTCAAACCTAGTAAATCTTACCGCCCAATCTCCCTTCTCCCGTGTTTAGGCAAACTGCTAGAAAAAATGATTGCCACCAGACTCTCCTGGTATACCCGCAAAAATGATTTCATTCATCATAACCAAGTTGCATTCAAATGAGGGCAGGGTACCATCGATTCTATTGTTCATTTTGACCACTACATTTCTAATGCTTTGTCTAGTAAAAATCACATCTCCCTGATATCTCTCGATTTTCTAAAAGCCTTCGATCGAATAGGTATTCATATCGTACTAAGGCAACTAACCAAATGGAAAGTGGGTCCGCGAATCTTAAATTTTATAAAATCTTTTTTATCCCATCGTAAAATAAGCGTCCTTATCTGGAAATCCGTTCCTTTATCCTTTCCCTAGATAATAGCACTCCTCAAGGATCACCCTTATGGGTCATTCTCTTCATTATAGCGTTTGATCAACTTAGCGAATTACTGTCTAAATTTACCACTAC
>NW_017536974.1:209284-216340 GCF_001853355.1 Bactrocera latifrons | reverse complement strand
AACATAGTTTAATGAAACGTTCAAGCATGTAGTAGGTCGAATTCCAACGTGTTTGCACGTCCAAAATTGTCTTTAGCATTTTGCGTTCAGCTACTCCGGCAGCAGCTTGCATATTTCGAAAATCAGCATTACCTTTAGCAGTTCTTTTTAGCCACTTAACTATTTCTTTGCATTTTACAACAACTGCATTTACTTCAGGATTGTTCAGTGAGCTTTCACATACCAAATTGAGGGTGTGTGCAAAACAAGGAATATGGCGTTTTTTGTCAAATGAATGATGTACTGCTTTTACGATGTTTGCACCATTGTCGGTCATTACAGCCATTACTTGTTTTTCGTCAATAGAAAAGTCTTTCAGTGTGCTTCCGTTAATTTATAAACGCCAATTGTTCCATTAAATTGCTTCGTCAAATTTACACCACGAATGGTCACATCACGCATGCCATTCATTTCTACATCAGTACAGATATCTGTCGTTAAATTTAAATATGTAAAAGTTTTTAGCATTGCTACACTTTTTCCTTTCGCACATTTTTTCAATGTGTGCCTTGATGGTATTTCTTGTTGGGACTTTGTAAAGAGAAATATGTTGTTTCATAAAACTTAAGAAGCCTTTACCTTTTAAAAAATAAATGAACAAAAAACGTCATTGATTATCAATTTGTTTTGTAATGTATTTTAATGTACCCTAAGTTTGTTGAAAGTCAAAAGGTAGATTATTCTTGATAACCATTTCCACTATTCCATGCTGTAGCTTTTGGTTATTTGAGCCATGAAGCGAAAAGTTTCCAATATTTTGAAAGACTTTAGAAATGAGGGGTTGAGGATCTTTACTCCTACAGCTGGGTAGCACTCTCATGCTGCTTTCAATCGGTTTCTTGCTGCTGTAGCTTGGCCCCTCACTCAAAGGACTTTCATTAATTGGTTTGCTGCTRCAACTCGGCATTTCAATCATGGTGTCAGTGTCATCACCATTTAGGGAAACATTGTTTTTACTCCTAGATTGGAGAGTCTAATTTCAGCTGTGTTCATTGAAATAGCAGTGCAGATGACTTGTATGTTCTTGATGGACAAATTCTATTACAAAGACCAATATGAGATAAAAAGCGTTTGGGAAGTGATAAATTATTTATATTTACATGACCTGAAACTTATTTAATTTCAATTCAATAAAACTGGCTTCGGCTGCACCGAAGCTAATATACCCTTCACAGGTGCATATCTTTTAGTAAACATGTGTTTAAGTAAATCTAAAGACGTAACTGGCCAGTGGTTTTCATTGAAAGGGTAACATCTTACTAATTCTGTTTAGCCGGGTTGTTTTCTAGAATCATTAAGGTTATTTAATAAAGAAAATATATCTTTTAGTCATTTAAAGTTATTTAAAATTTTATTTATTACTAACATAAACTTCATGGGAAAAGATATAATATTTCTATATTAGTACATATTTATCGTACACAATTTGCTATATAAAAACACAGAGCAAATATAATATATATTTATTTATAAATTAAATTACTCTATGACTTACACCTGATATTATCATATTAAGTTATAATAATATTGAATCTAACATATAGTATGTATATATACGTATGTATATAACATATCTATTTTCTAAAACTTAAAAATATTCCGTTATGATCACTATATGGTATTTGATATGTGATACATGAGGTCATTGCTGGATCCTTGTTTGTCCATACCCAATCTATTGCTGGTTGCTGTTTTGTTGTGGCGGCGTTGTCCCATGCAGATTGAAAACCCAACTGTTGTAATCGAGCTTCTAAAGCGTCAGTTGCTGTGAGGCGACATATGTTAAAGTCTCCAAGGACTACTGATGGTCCATTAAACTGCTCATTTATCTGACGGATATTATTCACTACTTGCTGTCTAATATGTGGGGTTCCTGTACACAAGTGATAAATAAACGATGGAATTGTTTACGCTTAATAGTTGGTAAACGTTTGCTGAACCTGTGATGTTCCTTGATAATGATCCTTCTGATAGATCTGGGCACCGACTTTGTTTTGAGTATGTTTTAAGGCCGGTGGCCGGGCATCGTCGGGATGACCTTGTTTCTCCATCAAGGCATGCAATAAGATTATACCCTCTATTGGAAATCCTTCTTGAGATAAAGTCCAAGTCTCAGCAAAGCACAGAAATCAGCAGAACAAATCAGTTTATCTGATCTGATATTCGCAATATGCTTATTTAGACTCTTTACATTTTGGTAATAAATATCCAGGCGTTGTTCCGATTTTTCGGCTGAAAATCTGTAGAATGTCGTCAACGCACCTTCTGTCCTCAATCTATTAAGTTGAGTTTTAATGGGATCCTGCTGTCCAAATGGGTTCGGAGAAGAAAATTTACCAATTATATATAATCCATTGAGATTTGTGGCTCTGCCACATCCCACATATAAAGCTGACCTGATAATTCTACCCTCTAGATGAACCGCAACTTGAGCGTATGTTCCACCTTGGCTTTTATGTATCGTGATGGCTTCGGCTGGAATGACAGGGAACTGTCTACGTTCTATAGTTATTTCTTCATTTCGCTTGTATTGGAATGATCGGACCACGCTCATGATTGGTGTCCAATCTGCATTGCGACTATGCGGCTGCTTGGAACGTGCAAAGCTTCCAACTCTTGGTTCATCCATAGTCGCACCACTGTGCTTTCAGATCCAGACGATTCGGTATCCACCTGCATTAGTTCCCCTGTAGCACCATTTACTAATCCATCACTTGTGCTTATGTTGACTGTTACCATATATTTTATCGATGTTTTCAGCTGCAATGAATGAGGCATTCCCTGTGTTTCTGATGGCTTGAAACCCTTCACAGCTTCTAAAATTTTTTCTCTGCTGCGTTCTGTTAAGGAACTTAACTTAATAGTATCCTTCGCAGTCGAAATGAACTCGTCAGTCATCGTGTATGCCAGTTTTATTGAATTGAAGTTATTTGCTCCAGCATTTGAATAAAAGAGATGGATGGCTTCATTGGGTACCTCGTTAGATCTTTTCCCTGCTTTTAATTAATTGGATGTCAGCGTGGGTCATACTGTTTTAAGTCACCAAACACGATAATTGGAATGGGAAATGAAATGAAATTGTTTTAAGTCACCAAACACGATAATTGGAATGCCTCCAAAGTAAGCACTGCTCCTAATAATTTGCTTTAGCCTACAATCTAAATACGCAAACATCTTTGCTCCAACCATTGAAATTTGATCAATTATTATAAGCCTAATATCTATGAGATTAGCATGAATAGTGTTCAATGTGTCACTATTGAGGGGCCGAAGATCGACGGTGGACTGGTTGACGGGGAGTGAAAAAACGGAATGAAGTGTTAGACCTCCAATTCCAAATGCTGCTTTGCCAGTTGGTGCGCAGAGTAAGACCTTGGCTGTTTTGGGGTTAAAGACTGATATATAGTCGTTATAAGCCGGGTTTTGCCCTCTCCAGCACCACCTCCGACATATTCGTAGAAGATTTTCTTCTTATTGACATTGTGCATTACATGAGGAAAATATTCCCTCTCCTTGTTGTTAAGAGATTGTACCATTGCCAGTAAACCTCCTTCTAATATTAGAGGTGGTAGTTTAATTAATCGAACCGTCTCTTCCACACAATTGTTGTCCTCGTGGAGAACATTAACATCTCCTACTTCCTCTGGAAAAGCTAGAGCTCTGAATTCGGTATACAAAAGTTGAGAGGCAGCTTTTTCATATTTGAGCTTATTCTGCTCAATTTGCTCCTTGTGAAGAAATCAGCTCTTGAATTTTCAACGCTAAAACGTTTCCAGCGTAGAATAAGTGCTTGCTTTATTTTGCTTAAAATCCCGATCCATCTTTTAATGCCATTGAAGGTGCAGCTGTCGTGTCATCCTCGCTTTCTGCTTCATTGTAGTCTTCATTATTAAAAGAAATATTCTTACTTGTTTTGCAAAATCTGAACCATGCTGTAAAATCTGCTAAGCATAGGTCTTCCAATTGATCGGGCCTTCGCCGGAGTAGTGATCCAGTACACTCGGTACATATATGTCCGTAGAATTCTCCTGTGAAGCATCCAATTCACGTCTGGGCTTAAGCACCCTTACTCGATTGTTTGGATGTGATGTATTTATATATATCTCCCCGTTACTCGCTTCCGATAAATGCAATCCCAAAATATTATAAGCTGCTTCTTGAGCCGTTTACAAATTTGTTTCCGATGTGCTACAGTTTTCTTTTAATGGAGAAATTCCCAGCATTTATTTCCTCATGGCTTGCCTCAGTAGTGCTGATACTCCTCTATTGCATTTATTTATATAATTAATTATATAGCTGCAGCAAGCGTAGGTGTCCAAAATGAATTGAATATCCATATTTGCTCTATGAAAATTAAGGATATTTTTATTGTAGGCATTTAGAAGCCTGTCCCAAAATTTTCTCTTTAAGAAAATGTGTGGCTTTTTTACAGATGAGCGAAGAGCAAGCTGTATCCTTCATAATCAATGTTAATCCGCTCATCCGTCAAACAATTTTCAAAGCAGTTCAAACGTATCATTTCTTCTTCTGCGAGATCCGTCAGATTTAATAGTTCCTGCATTTTTATAAATTGAAGTTTGTGTTGCTCAATACCTTCTTCATTCTCCAAGGGGAAAAGAATTTCTGTCCGCGGCATCGGCGGATATGGCATGTATGAAGTCCAAATCATCCCCATCAGCGTAATGTGTCTGTCGATGAAAGTTTGAACTTCAGTTGTGTTGATGATTCCATCAATTTCCAATTGCGGCGCATCGCTTAACCAGTACATCCCATGACAATGTGGTGATCCCCTATGCTGAAATTCAATTCTGTAATAGTAACGGACAACTAAATGTACTCCAACAGTCCATTTTTTAACAATTTCAGCATTTAGCGGAATCGATTGTCGAAATATGTGGAACATGTAACTGGATCTGTCCTTATGAGTCTCGCCTTTTCAGAAGTTGATAAGGCAGTGGCCTCTTCTTCCGAAATGTCTACTTTATCTACTACTTTYTTTAATATGACCAACAGCTCCGGCCATTTTGTCTCTGCAGCTGACATTGTTATAAAAAATGTTGGCAATCCAATCTGACGGATCATGGCTAAAACTTTTTTCTTTTCAGCATCCCTGTGCAGGAGAGGATCGAATTCCTTTGAGGATATGATAGCCTTCATCATGTTGGATAAGGTTGCTGACAAAATTTTTATTCCTCACATTTGCAGCAGTTATATTTCTTGATCCAGACTTTTTGCGCAGGCAAATAGAAATAGCATTTTTGATGCGCTCCAACTCGTAGAACTTATAAATATACAGAAGCACGTCCACGCGTGCGCAACGTCGATCATAGCGTCGTATTTCAGATCGTGCAATTTTGCTATAAGTTGTCGTGGATGTCCTCTTCTTTCCGCAGTAAATTGTTGGATACGACAACTCCTGAGCATCATCGTCGGTTGTAACATCCCTTGGGCATCTACCTTGCCCTGGTGCCATAGTAACCCGTTCAATCGATCTGTTTTCAACAGGTTCATTGTCCATAAAGGTTTCCTCGCCACCTGGATTTAATTCCTCTTCCATTTCCTGTACATTATCTTGTCGGGCATTAAGCAGGTCTCTTACTGCTGCATCATCTGCAGGATCCGCAATAAATGGCACAGTTTCCTCGTTTCCTACATTTGCCAGCCAATCACTTGACACTTGAATGTTGTGCATGACGTAGAGCTCCGTATGCAACAGATAATTCTGTGCTTGCAATATTTTTGCTGGTCGCTCTCTCCGTCATAAAATTTTGCTGATATTCTAAGCGACGTTTCAGGTGCACTTGAATAATATGGCTGTTGTCAAATCTTCGTGGTAGCATAATGACTGTCTCTACAACAGAAATCAGAATATCCACGAATAGCGCATTGTCGTTCATATCCTAAAGATATGATGTGCATAAATGGAATTCTCGGGGATATTAGCCTTTCCTCCAGACACGTTAAGGCTTGAAGACATTCCGGAATATCTGGAAACTCCAATCCTTCTGAGATTGGCAGATATTTGGTATTTTACCTTGTTTCACGATCCGATAGCAGGTGCTGCAAAAATTATATTTTTGGTCCGAAGATGGGAACTTCGATGACAAGTAAAAAACTTTTCTAGCATGTTCCAAATGCGTGAACTTTAATGAGGTCGGATGTTTTTCTAACATTTTTATTTGGTGAGGGAACCAAGTGCCCCCACAACACAAGCATATTTCAGTAGGCCCTTTTTTTATTAACAATGCGTACATATCAAAGATGTTGACAGCTCGACTTTGACGTGCTTGTTCTTCTAGCAGTGCATCAGGAGAAAGTTCACGACGTTTCTGATATTCTTCCTGGCTCTCCAACTGACGATTTGCGGGATCCGACCTATGTAATCGTACTCTTTCCAACGCTGATTCCAGCTCGTTTGCGAGTTGTCTCCTGGTTTGTTGGCGTGTCACGACTTCTCCTCAATGCTGCATCTCGTTGCCTTTCTTCTTCTCTGTTTATTGGATTCTGGCGTCGTACAGAACGTTCCATTGTTCTGCGCTACTGCTCCTGAGCTCTATATTCCGGATTGAAGCGCCTGATTGAATGTCCTATTGTGTCGCGTTCCTGCTCCTCTGCTCTATACTCCGGATTTAAACGCCTATTTATATGTTCCACGGTGTTGCGTTCCTGCTCTTCTGATCTATACTCCGGATTTAAACGCCTATTTCTATGTTCCACGGTGTTGCGTTCCTGCTCCTCTGCTCTATACTCCGGATTTAAACGCCTATTTAAATGTTCCGTGGTGTTGCATTCCTGCTCCTCTGCTCTATACTCCGGATTTAAACACGTATTTAAATATTCCGCGGTGTTGCGTTCCTGCTCCTCTACTCTGTGAAGCCGGTTTTGTCGTCTATTGGAACGTGCAAAACTGTCCCGAATTCTCTCTGCATTACGGAACTCAAAATTTGAACGGCGTAATTGTGCAATATAGTCGGCGTTCCTCATTCGACTTATTTCCAAATTTTGGCTATATTGTTG
>NW_017536974.1:198278-209072 GCF_001853355.1 Bactrocera latifrons | reverse complement strand
TGGCGTAAACTGAAGTAATCAGTTGAGTTTACACCCTATTTATAAAATTTTTTAGGACCTTATATGTAAAGTCCTTCCTACAGTTACACTTTACCTAACCTCCCAACTTTGTCTTCTACCTAGGTTTTGTTTTGTTCCTACCTATCAGTTAATTAGGGTTTTAGTACAGGACAATAATGTTTCCAAAATTATCTTCTACCCAGATTTTGTTTCGCCTACCTACAAGTTTATTAGGGTTGAATAAATATGCTTAAAATTTCAATTATTCATTTCTGGAAAAATTAGGAATTTATTTATTATATAACTAATTTTTTAATCATATTTTTGCTACTTATCTTATTTGCTATATATATTCCTGTCAAAAAAAAATTTTTCTATAAAAAAAATGTATGATATAATTGTCTGATCTGTAAAATTTCCCTGAATACCAAGCAATTTTAGTGAAAATACTAGGCGTTAATTACAAGAGAGGCCTTGCAGCGGTTTTTTAGACCTCAGTTACACTTTCTACCTACACATCGAACTACTTGTATGTTTAGTTCCTACCTACGTTAGTACCCAGGTTTTGTTTTGTTCCTACCTAACAGTTAATTAAAGTTTTAAAACATGATATTTATGTTTAATAAATTAATGCTCTATTATTATTAATATATAATAAAATATGCGTCTAGAAAAATTTCAAATTTAATTATTTGATGGCAATTTAAAAAAAATATTTTTTATCCTTATTCTTATGTTATAATAATAACCATTTGTTTAGAATATATTATTTGTATAGTGGATAATTCTGATTACAATATAGAAAAAATAATGTAGAATATTAATTAGGTCCATTACCTACAAACTATATTACATTGCGGATAAACTTGATTTTAATGAAAAAAGTAATTCATGTCAAATTTTGTAATGATATTTAGCCAAAGTTGTCCATATATGAACTTGATTTTGATTTTTCTGTTTGTATGGCAGGTTTTGTTATCTGACCTTCAAAATTCCTCCAACTATTGTATTGTATCTAAAATTTTTTTTCTAATATTATATAATTACCGTAAGCAGTAATCCATGTTAAACTTCGTAAAGATACCACGTCAAATGCGAAAATTTTCCATACAAGAACTTGATTCCGATCATTCAGTTTGTATGGCAACTATATGCTATAGTTAACCGATCTGAACAATTTCTTCCGATATTACATTATTTCTAACAACAATAATTCATGTAAAATTTCGTGAAGATACCACGTCAAATGCGAAAGTTTGCCATACAAGCCCATTACTCCGATCGCCCAGTTTGTATGGTAGCCATATGCTAGAGTTAATCGATCTGAACAATTTCTTCGGAGATTACATTGTTGCCCTAGGAAATAATCTATACCAAATTTGGTGAAGATACATAGTCAAATGTGAAAGTTTCTATACAAGAACTTGATTCCGATCGTTCAGTTTGTATGGCAGCTATACGTTATAGTGGTCTGATATTGGCCGCTTCGACAAATGAGCAGCTTCTTGAAGGGAAACTGATGTTTACAAAATTTCAAAAGGATAACTTAAAAATTGAGGGACTAGTTCGTATATATACAGACGGACGGACGGACGGACAGACAGACGGACATGGGTAAATCGACTCAGCTCACCATACTGATCATTTATATATATACTTACAAACATCGTGACAAACTTAATATACCCTGTTCAGGGTATAAAAAGCAGCATAACTCATTAATTAGCTTTATTATACAAAATAATATTTTAGTATTGTCCTAATACTTTGTTGTGTATCGTTTATTGGCGAATACAGCCTCGCACCTATGAAGCTTGGAGTCAACCAAGTCTTGACAACGCTTAAGAGGAATCTGCGCCCATGCCTCTTGAACAACCTGCCAAAGCTGCGGCTTAGAAAACGTGGATTGCTTTGAAACAGAGCTTTGAGGTCTCCTTATAAGAAATCCATGGATTGAGCCTACCATAGCATCAACACGATTTTTTCTTGGCTAAGCCAATTTTCTGGTGTGTGTTTGCATCGTTATCCTGCTGGAATGTCCATTTTATATGCCCTTCCACCTGGCATGTGTCAGCATAACGTTTCTTAATATCTCCACGTACACATTTAAATCCATCGAACATATGTGTTTCCCCATGTATTGCCCACACCGCTATAGGAAAAACCGGCCCATATCAAAATTTAAAAGCCACCGTGCTTTACTGTCTTGACCGTATAATTTGGAATATACTCCGTGTTTGGAGGTCGACGGACATACTATCTAGAGCCTGCTCCACAAAACAATACCATTTTGGATTCATCTCTCCAAAGGATATGGCGCCATTTTGATATTGGCCAGTTGGCAAAACGCATTCAAATTTTTATTCATCAGTCGTCGTCGAATGGTTACGACACTGATCCCGAACTTCAGCCTCCGCTAGAGGATGCAAAAGTATTGTTTTTGTTGAAGCGCATTAGAAAAGAAACGGCAATCAATCAAACGCGTGAAATGAGCTTTCCAAAAATGTATAGCATGACCCGATGCGACGAATTAAACTAGAACTACGCGCTCTCAGCGCCAACTATCGCAAATACCGCAAGACTTTTTTGATATAATCACTTCTCGTACACTGCTATTTCAATGAACACAGGTGTATATAACTAGAAGAAATTTAAAATGTAATACCGATTGCTCCAACTTACCACCTATTTGCAGACTACAGTTGCATGCTTTAATTTGAAAGCCTGTTTTCTCTCCGCTGCGACACGGCACTCCTCGTCGTACCACCTGTTCTTTTGCACTTTCCGAAAACTAATTGTTTCGGTTACAGCTGTACGTAAGGAGTTTGAAATACCGTCCCACAGTTCCCTTATACGGAGACTGCTCTCAGAGAGCAGGAGTGCAAGCCGAGTAGAAAATCTTTCAGTTGTCTGTTGTGATTGCAGCTTCTCGACGTCGAACCTTTCTTGTGTTTGTTGGCGTGCGTTTTTTGCTTTTTTGCTGCACAGAGGCGGATATCTTGGCTGCAACAAGATAGTGGTCCGAGTCGATGTTAAGACCTCGGAGCGCACGCACATCTAAAACACTGGACACGTTTCTTCCGTGTATCACAACATGATCGATCTTGGTAGCTTGATGAATCTTCTTATGCTGGAATCTAGTACTACAGATAACCATATTTCGGGCCCTGGCGAAGTCGATCAGCCTTAACCCATTTGGGGATGTTTCCTCGTGGAGGCTGAATTTACCAGCCGTAGTGCCAAAGATATGTACTTTCTTTGCCCACCCTGGCGTTAAAGTCGCCAAGCACGATTTAGATATCGTGGCGGGGACAGCTCTCATAAGTGCGCTCCAAGCGCTCATAAAAGTCATCTTTGGTCACATCGTCCTTCTCTTCCATTGGGGCGTGGGCGCAAATCCACGACATGTTGAACGACGTTCATTCATCGGAGTGAATGATAGTACTCGGCGACGAAGTCTCTCTCCCACCACGAATTCCACACTAAACTTACGCTCCTTTATATGGCCACTGTAGTAAATGCCACAAGGACCTACTCGTCTCTGCCCTTGTCGCGTCCATTCACATCGCATTTTTTAGACGGCGGTGATGTCAGCCTTTATTTTCACGAGGACATCAATTAGCAGGGCAGGGGCATCTTCCCAATTAAGGGACCGGACATTCCAGGAGCATGCCCTCAGTTCGTAGTCCTTACTTCGTTTGCCATCGTCATCAAAAAAGGGGTCTCTCATCCGAGGCGGTTTGTAATTTTTCTTTGGGAGTGTTTTTTTACGTGGCGCGTCCCAAACCCAGCGCACAACCCTGCGGAGGAAATGATTCGCCTTCTCACTTTAGCTCGCCTTCAGACGGATGTTCTTAGGTTACCCAGAGGATAGTTGGTCAAAGACCGGAAGTTGTGAGCTGTTTCAGTCATATGTAAGAGAATCGTTTCTGGCCATTGTAGAATTAGTATATGTATATACTATATGTAGCTGAGAAGTAATGCAAATCGGGACTTCGCTGGTATACTTGGAGGGTTGCGTTCGTTATATGTGAGGAGTGAGTTGGCAAGCACGAAGCAGACCTCTCGTATCTAGAAATGAATTCCGTGATAAGTGTGAGCTCTTTTTATCAATCGGCGTCAATTTTCTGAGTAATAGTATTTCTCGGCTGAATTAGCGCGCTTGAGTAGATGCTGTAAGGCGACCTTTGTTTTTTGTAAGTCTGGATGCGTCTCTGATCGCATTAGGAGTATACTGTGGGTACTTCCTTAACTTTAATTTCGAGTCCAAATTTATATGGTGCATGGGTGATTATGGCCAAGAATCGGGAGACTCTGTTAACTATCGGGAGGCACCACCAGAGGGTGATGGTGGCAAGATGCAGAAGTTCACACCCTCTTGTACCTTGATCGGCAAGATTGTCAGCACTGCCTACGTTCCGCCAAGTGGTTGATCGCACTAGATCAAGGATTTGAGACGTTCGATTGGAAATATATGTCTTCCATGCATGTCTAGGTTTTTCTAATCAGGCTAATATAATTTCAGAGTCAGAATAGAGATATAATTTATATTTTGTTATGTTTAGATTTATTTGCTCCATGGATACTAGTGTGACTAGTACTAGCACGCCGCTAGACGCTGTTAGAATTACTGTTTTCAGAGAACGCACCTTTGCCTTGGCTACTAATAGGTGACTGGTGGTTGTTGTATCGCACATAGATGGTGGCACAATATGCCTTTTTGGAGACATCATAGAAGCCATGTGGTTCGACTTTGTGCTCTGGGGCATAATTAATAAATCGCGGCGTTTATATCGGTGTGATCTTGCTCAGATTACCCGGCAATTGACCGAAACCGACCAATTTTCTAAACCAAGTGGATTCACTGCTTCGCCTCGTCAGTTCCGTCTAGCCACAATTCTTGTATTAGATTTTTTGCTTGTATCGTAATTGGCGAAAGCCATCCCGTGTGGTCGAAAAGTTTTGCCACCGAGGATAAAATTGCCTCTTTGTTATGGCGAAAAGTGCGGATATTAACTCAGTAGTGTATGAATACTGGCCATATATGGCATTCCTTTATATCGCTAGAGTTTTTGTTGTACTTTTCTTCGTTTTAAGGAAACTGATGTTTAACAAGTTTTCTTTCGGGGTTTTTTACACCTGTGTTGCCAAAGGAAATTCTTCAGCTAATTCGTGGAGTGTTCGAATAGTAGCTAAATATAGGTCACAATTAACACCAAAGATCACTGTTTTTAGCTTGTAGTGGAGTAGTGGATTATTGGGGATTTTTGGAAAATAATTCGCTGAGTATCTTAATCGTCTTTATGAAAGACTATTTTTCTATAAATTTTTTCGACGTCCACATTGAATACGTATTAGAATATATGACAGTTTACAATAAGCAGCATTAAATATGGATGGAGAGTGGGTAACGTAAATAGGATTTCATTTAGGGAATTCCTCGAGCTAGTGAATCTTGAGGCGTTGAAGACAACTCTTAGCTCAGTTGTTTTTTTATTTGGCTTTACTACTGCATTATGTGGCAAGTAAAATGAGTAGTATTTGCATTAATAATTTTTTCCCATGTGATCTAAATGGGGATATTCTTCCAACACACCCTCATATTCTGGTTGGAGCCTACTATTTTTATTAATAATAATAATAATAATACCCAACGATTACCCCCTTCCCGCCCAACCGACGCGAGGGGCGCAATCCACGAATGAGCTGAAATAGCCAAGACATAAAAGGCAAGAGAGTTTTAAGCGTTGCGATCTTAAGCTGCTCAGCTACAGAAACAAAAATTTCAACAGCCAAAATTAAGAATTAAAATTAAAGTTTATAATTTTTAAATGTTACTTGTTAAGAATAGATAAAATAATTTAAATATAATAATTGAAATCGTGACATATACGGCGGAATGGTTCGTTTAGCTCAAAATTTGTTCTGGAAAATTTTAAAAGTAAGGGTCTAAACTGTCTTGTAGAGCGAGTGGGAAGATAAATGAGATGGGCTACGGACTGACCCATTCATGAGTTTTACAAGAAATATTATACCAAGCATCTCCCTACTACTAGCGAGTGTCGGGAGATTTATAAGTTTTAAAGGATTAGTGTAAGGATGAAGATTTAAACTGGGATCCCAATTCAAACGATTTAAGGCGAAAAGTAAAAATTGTTTTTGAACGGACTCTAACTTATCGGAATGGACTTGGTAACTAGGGTTCCAAACCACAGATGCATACTCTAATATAGGCCTCACCAGAGATGCAAAACGCATTTTTGTGGTAAGCGGATCTCTTAATTCTTTAGACCAACGTTTAACAAAACTAAGAGCGCCTTTAGCTTTAAAAACCGTGGAAGATGCGTGAAGATTAAAATTGAGTTTGGCCTCCATAGCTACTCCCAGATCAACAAAACTGCATACTTGCTCCAACCTAAAGTTTTGTATTGCGTATAAAGTAGGGTCTACAGATCAACGTGAAAACACATTGTTGATATCTCTCGCTATTTGAAGTATACGCTTTAAAAAGTTTTACATCGTCAGCATATAATAACACTTTTGAAAACTTAACAACAGATGATATGTCATTAATAAATAACAAGAACAGAATTGGGCCAAGATAGCTACCTTGAGGAACGCCTGAAGGAAAATTGATTATGTCAGAAAAGTATCGTTAAATATGACTTGTTGAATTCTATTACTAAGATAAGAAGTAACCCATTTTAGAAATATTGGCTGAAAACCAAGAAGGTCAAGTTTATTCAAAAGAATTCAATGGGATACTTTATCTAAAGCTTTACTAAAATCTGTGTATATAACATCAGTGTTCTTATTCTCCCTAAAGCCCGTTGATACATGTGATATAAATTCAAGCAAATTAGTTATTATAGATTTCCCTTTACGAAAACCGTGCTGAGAACAAGAAATTAGTGGAGAGATCCGGAAGGTTATGTCGTCTGTTATAATTGCTTCAAAAAGTTTAGATATTGCAGACAACTTTGCTATTCCCCTATATTTTTCAATAGATGACGTAAATCCACTCTTATGTAAAGGAAATATAAATGACTTTTTCCATATGGATGGAAATATTCCATGCATAAGAGATGAATTAAATAATTTTGTTAGGGGTTGGTATATATATTTGGCACATTTCTTAAGAAAGCATGAGGGAATCATATCTGGGCCATAACTGTATGATTGGTCCAATATATTTAACTGATATAAGACGTCTAATTCGGAAATAGTAGGCGCATTAATGACAGAAATCGGACATAACTTGTGCTGATGTGGAAATTTTTTTGGAGATTTTGGAGAGTAATTGAACTTGAAGAATTCAGCGAACATATTAGAAATGGTGTGATAGTCACTAGACATACTAGAGTTGACGAAACCATAGAACAATTTTGGATTACGTATAATATTATTTTACAATTATTCTAACATATTTTGTTAAGCTCAGCAAATAGTCAGCAACTAAACCAGTTTTTTTTTTTAAGTTTAAAAGCACGAACTTTCAATTTTTTAGTTTACATAATTCTTTCGAAAACTATAAATTAGAACTAATTTTTTGAGTAACCACACACTTCGGAACATTTTTTTCAAATAAGTTTAAAATAGTTTCACTAAAGTGGGAAGCACTAAATTCAATACACATTGCCATTGTAATCTGGCCAAGTTATTTTGGAAAGTTCGTAATTAATCTTCTTAAAATTAGCTTTCGCAAAGTTGAACCGAAAACAAAGATCTTGTTATTATTATGAGCAAAGTTAGCTATGATTTCGATAAGTTTCAATTTTCAAAGTAGGAGACGGGTGCTCTGGCCGAACGAAAGGATCACATCGGACAACGGAGAACATTGAAGCGTTATCAACATAAACTACATCTAAGAACTTACCAAACTCGTTTGAAATTAAATTAATTTGGATAAAACTCAACCCCGACATTTCATCTAAGAACTCGTTAAAACATAAGCGAGTACTTATAGGAATGGTGTGATCATCAATAGATTTCCATGATACGCACGGTAAATTGAAATCCCCCAAAACAATCATGGAATCAGTATTATTAGCCACTGAGAAAACATTATTTATTAATGAAGCATGCTGCATATAAACAGATGTATCGGAGTGAGGCGGTATATAAGATAAAGTTAAGTAAATATGGCCACTATTAGTGCAAATACGAATGCACTTAAGTTCTATGAAGTCTGCATGCGGAACATCGACTTCTTCGGATGGAATTGAAGAATGAGCAGCATATCTATAGATTTCGAATTCGCTGTTGAATATTTCATTATCAAAAATGTGAGACTTTAGCTAAGTCTCTGTGAAAGCAATGATTTTAAAGTTACAATGAATGCTGTTTAAATACAAATAAGGAAGTTTTGTATTAAGACCTCTAACATTTTGATAATAAATAGTCAACGAATTATTGTTAATTAGTTTTTTGTATTCACGGAATTTCTGGGTATTATTTAGTGATAACTACAGTTGGCTTATCACGTTTGTGCTCAAATTCGCACACAAAGACCCCAAATGGCCAGAATGAGATGTCAAGTATTAATTGAAAACTGTCAGCGGATACGTCAATCTTAAACGACGAAATATCCCGCTTGTACTTGAAATTAAATTTATGGACGTCTGTATCTGTCGTTTTTAATTTCGATGAAATGTAAGTTTTTATATCATCGACTGAGGTATCCGCAGCAAATCTCGAGACAAAAATTGCCTTTTTCCGCGGCATAACAACTAAGTTTTTAATAGCTGACTTGTAGGTATTTGGAGGCGCATCTTAAAATGTTTTCCGCTTACCGAGTGCAGTAGCGGTTTACTCAGTGTCCTGAGCAGACGGAACCTTCTCTCCTTGAGGACACGGGGATGAAAGATTAATGAGGTCCAAAGTGGGTGGGGGCATTCTTTTTAAGGAAGATACAGTGTTATCTTCATCAGTCGGACGTTTACGTTTAGATGAAGTGTTTGAATTCTCTTCCTGAATATTTAGGCATTGAAACGATTGCAACAGCGTTTCATAAGGCCTAAATTTTTCAGTAAGGGTTTCAAGCTCACGACCAATATCCTTAAAACCATTGCGTGCCTTCTTAAGAACCTTAAACAATTCAATTTCAGTCGGACTGCATTTTACGCAAGACCAGCGCAATCCCTTACTGTCAAGAATAGAATCCAAGATCCTACCTGTCACTCCAGCACATTTAAGATGGGCAATATGAACAAAATAATATTAAACAAAAATATAAAAATGTTAAATAATAAAATTAATATAAAAACATATTTATAACAAACGAATGCAATAAAAATAGTTGGTTATCAAAGATAACAACCAATGTAGCGAGCAGTTTGAGATGCACTGTAACACACGAAAAGTAAGAAAGTCGCGAACAGCTGTGGAGAAAGATGGAAACGAATAAAAACAAGTAAGAATTTTAAGTAAGCAATATAAATTAACACTAACAATTGCACTATTTTAAATTTAAATCAGCCAACACAGAATTAAAGTAAATTCCATAGCTTCAATAGCACAATATAATACTAATATCTTAAAAGACGAATTAATCCAAATATTGTCACAATAGAGTTTTGAATATAAATTAAACAAATTCGACAGAGCACCAAAATTTACAGCTGAGCACGAGAAGGGTTGCCAATTATGTGAATTTTAAGAAGGTTTCTTATCATACTTTGAAAGTGCTGTATTGCAGAGGTGCGAAAGTGACCTAAAGCGATTGTGTTGTGAAGTGGTTGTTTTAGTGGTGGTTGTGGCTTTGTAAATATCTTCACAATACTGATCTTTAGGGGTTGTAAGTGAATCGTGTTTTGAAACTTTATCAACACCCTCGAGTTGGGATCTGCTAACTTAAGGTGTGAAACCTCTTCGCAATGTTTGCTATTTATATGATAGCTTGAAAGCATATTTGTTAATTGCTAAACAATAACTTCTGCTTGAATGCTCTTATCCGCTTTGGGGGAAATTAAGGTAACTTCGCAGATTTTATTTGAGTTTTGAACTACTCTTCCTACCGTTCCTGTGCTTTCAAAATGGGCTAGTTTTGTTGACAGCTGTATGTAGCATGTTTTGTGCTCTAAACGCTTTAAAAGATCGTCGTGATCCTTGGTCTATTGTGCCTGTGAGTGTGTACAGAGGATGTGAAATTATGTGAAGCATCGAATGGTGTCGTTTATAACAATAAACGGAACAAAATTTGCTTTCACAATTGCGAAAAGCAGTTTGTGCAAAGTATTTTTGAGTTTAAAAAATTCTTTCGAATGATGATATTTAATTTTTTTTAATTTTCTCGAAAGCTTTAAGGGATCGTCTCAGTGTGTCGGTTTGAAAAATCACTGACTTTTGCGTTTTTTTGTAATGTTGAAATTATCTAATCGGTCCATTTTATACAAATATATTCATGACGAATACAAAATGATTTTTTATTTATATTTATGGGGTATATAGTAGTTAAACAAATCGTTGAAATGACCAGTAAAAACAAAGGTACTTTGCGACGTCCGCAACTTTGGTCAACAACAAAAATTTCAAAAAGATTATTAATCTGTAGGAAAGTCGCTGGAGGATACAGTCATGTGTAGAAGTTCACCCAAGTGAGGAAAGTTCTCTGATCGTCATTTGATGGCGACCTAGAGTGAGAGGGCGAAATATCCCCTACATAGGGTCGTGCGCTGGGTTTGGGACCCGCCACGTAAAAAAACATTCTTCTTCTTGATTGGCGTAGTCACCGCTTACGCGATTATAGCCGAGTTAACAACAGCGCGCCAGTCGTTTCTTCTTTTCGCTACGTGG
>NW_017536974.1:168291-195208 GCF_001853355.1 Bactrocera latifrons | reverse complement strand
TGGTTGATGTCCTCGTGAAAATAAAGGCTGACATTACCGCCGTTCAAGAAATGCGATGGACAGGACAAGGACATAGACGCGTAGGTCCTTGTGGCATTTACTACAGTGGACACATAAAGGTTTGGTGTGGGAGAGAGACTCCGTCGCCGAGTATAATCATTCACTCCGGTGAATGAACGAATCCACAATCCGCATCAAAGCGAGGTTCTTCAACATATCGCTGATCTGCGCCCACGCCTCAACGGGAGAGAAGGCTATATGAAAAAAGATGACTTTTATGAGTGCGTGGAGCTCACTTACGAGAGCTGTCCCCGCCACGATGTCAAAATCGTGCTTGGCGACTTTAACGCCTTGGTGGGCAAAGAAGGTATCTTTGGCACTACGGTCCGTAAATTCAGCCTCCACGAAGAAACATCACCATATGGGTTGGTCGACTTCTCCGGGGCCCCTGTAGTACTCGATTGCAGCATAAGAAGAAGAAAAACCACCAACCAGATCGATCATGTTGTGATAGACGGAAGACACGTCCCCAGTGTTTTAGATGTGCGTACGTTCCGAGGTCCCAACATCGACTCGGACCACTATCTTGTTGTAGCCAAGATCTGCGGGGAATCCCTTCACTTCTGCTGACTGGGCAAGTGCCTAAAAGAGGAATTTCTTGCCCAGTCAGCTCGCGTAGCATGTGGTCGGCGCTGACGAAGTTGGTAACGTTGCCGCTGAACATCTTCGTCTACATCTCTCGGCGTCCAATGAACCTTTTTATGGCGAAAATAAATGAATTAGAAGATAAATCCGAAACTAATTCTAAATGTACTGCTTTTGAAGTGATGCAAACGAAAACCTTAATAAAGGTTTTTACGGGTGGTCAACCGCGTTTTTTTAAGGTTGTATATATCGGACCACAAAAATCTACGCCACATATAAGAAAGGGTCGTAGGTGCTCGAAGCCTTTCGACTGGCAAATTTGACATTATTTGGGTTTGCAACTTCGGCTTGTAATGAAAACAATGTATACAGTTTCTTGCGGTTATACTGCAAGCTTCTCGGGCATTAATTAGCCGTATGCGTTCTCGAAGAAGCGCAACCAACGCTTTAGCCCCAGTGTGACGATTTCGAATGTGCAGGAACCGTAAATACGTCATAACGAAGTGCGAACCTTTATTTAATAACAGCGGAAATTTGGCATCGTATGGGAAAGGTGCATTTAATAGGCGACCTCCTACTCGGAGTAATTTGAGTGACAGCGATATATCTGAGTACTCATGCAAAAACGGGTTGGGGTTTTGTTTATGGGTAGGGTGGTACCTTTATGCAATTTTTGAACAACATTCGAAAATTCTGAATGTTCAATTTTTAGAAAACTTAAGTTTAGCTCTTCTGAAGTCAGATCTTGTCCCATGGAGAATTTTAGTGGTCTCCTGATCCATCGTAATATGTATGCGACAGCACGAAGCAATTTTTTATGAGAGAAATGTATGTAACGTATGTAAATATATTTCTCTTCTTCTCTAATGCTTCGTCTTCTGGTGAGAGCTGGAAGTGGTTATTAATTGGCCATAATGCAGGGTCTTCTAGGAGAAACTGCTACAATCCCGAGACACTTGATCCGCAGGATTTTGTTTCGTTGGCACATGTCGCCAATGCACTTTGTCAGTCAACTCTTGGATTTCGGACACTCTGTTTGCGACGGAAGTTTGTAGTGAGGAGGGATGTGTTTTAATCCAATGCAAAACTACTTCAGAGTCTGTCCAAAATGTAATTATTTCGAAATGTTGATTCAACATAGGCACTACTCTGGACCATAATTTCGAAAGAAGATGTGCTGCCGAGAGCTCAAGACGCTGAAGAGATTTCGTATTCAGCGGAGCCACTCTAGATTTTGCAGTAAGCAACATACATTTAATATCACTAGCAGATTGGCGTCGTATATGTATACAGCATCCGTACGCCTTTATTGAGGCGTCGGAGAAGCCATGTATTTGGCAGATTGCACTCGACTCAACGTTTACGTAACGTAACGTAACGGAATGCTTATCGATGACAGCTGCAGTAGGTTGGCTTTAAAGTTCTGTCAGATAGTGTCAAAGCGCAATGGAATCGACTCATCCCAATCTAATTTTTGGATCCAAAGCTCTTGCAATTAGATTTTTGTTTTAGTAACTAGTGGGGCTAGTAATCCAAGCGGATCAAAAAGGCGAGCAGAAACTGCCAATATATTTCTTTTAGTGGCTCGCAGATCATTAAAATTGTCATCTAAAACAAAGCGAAACAAATTCTGTTTCGTCAAAAAATGGACTCCTAAAGTTTTAGTGGAATTTTTGTCATTGAAACTTAATGACTTTTCAGTGCAATCACTGTCGAAAAAATTAGGGTGGTTGGAAAACCATTTCGTTAAGGTGAATCCGGCCGAGTTTAATATTTTAATTACTTCACTTCTCAAACGATCTGGACACCCAAATTTTCGGACCCTGTTATTAATCATCAACATAAAAGTATCTTTTGATGGCTAATGAACCGAGTGGATTTTTCATTGTATTGGCATCTCTGAGCATTTGCAAACACCGTGTTGGGTGAAATGGAGCAGGCGCAGTGCCGTATGTTCCGGTGTTAAGACTAAAAATTTGTAGGATGCTCTCTCCCCACAATAAGCTGACAACTTCTGTCTTCTTCATGCATAATTTAGTAATGTCCGCTGTTAGCGCATACTTATGTAAGCGAAAACGAAGAAGAGTTGAATATAATTCTTCTTGGATGGTTGGACCTACCATCAAAAGTATTTGAGTTGAAGATCGAATCGAAGCATTGAAGACAACACGTAATTTGGTTGTTGTGCTCTCGGGCCTTAAAACGCATTGATGCGAAATGAAGTAGTTTGGCTCACTCGGGATCTTATTGTTTGTTGAGCTCATGTGTCCCAGTGCTCTATATTCATTAATAAAGTCCAGGCACATTTTGCGAAGTTCTGGATCTTTCAATGTCTTTCTTTTCAGGGCCTGAAACCGCCGAACTGCGGTTTCATAGGAGTGACCGAGTAAATTACGGTCAGCTTTAAAAGGCATTCTGTCTTCAAGCCGTCCTGAAGGCAATACTTGAGTTGTATTAACGAAAAAATTTTCAAAGTCGTATTGCTCTGGTGTGAATTTGATGTCATTTGATTCTGAAGGTAATTCTTCTTGATCGAAAAATTTTTGGACTACTGAATCGATTGACGTTAAATCTTCTTCAGCTTGGCATGATGTCCAAAGTAATTTGGGAGGAGAAGTTAGATGTATTTACGCTAAAAGGGTTTTCAGTAGTGTTGGATGGTTAGAACCATTTTTAATTTGGCCAACAGCTAGAAGATCGAAAAATATTTGTGCACCCAATAAGATGTCAACCTTTTTACATTTGTGGAATTCTGGATAAGCCAATTCAATATTGTGCGAATTAACAGTGATATTATGGTCTGGATGATTAGCTGAAATACTTCGCATTATCCAGAATTCCGTCGAAAATTCTTTATTTTAGTACCCGGGACTTAACAAACGGGCTTAATTTTGCCCCCACTTTCGTATTGGAATTGCCGATTCCTATTACGTTTAATGTTTTGTGTTGTCATCAAATCCGAAACTTCTGTGCCAAGCCTTCCGTCGTGAAGTTGACCAGGGAGCCTGAGTCCAGAAACGCTCTCGCAGGTAGGTACTCTCCACAACTGGTCCTCATTGAAGGTGGGGCAGGCAGTCAACTGGTGATCCCTCGATTTGCACTGCTGACAAAGAGACTGCCTCGTGTTTGCTGAAACCAGCGCCGATTTGGTACGGTGCATGTGTTGTTGTTTCCCATGACTCGCACTGCTTGTTTGTAAGGGCTTCGTCCTTGAATTTGATGGTCCTTCCGCTGCTAGCTGCTGGAACTTTCT
The DNA here is from genome assembly GCF_001853355.1 of Bactrocera latifrons. Taxonomy (NCBI): domain Eukaryota; kingdom Metazoa; phylum Arthropoda; class Insecta; order Diptera; family Tephritidae; genus Bactrocera; species Bactrocera latifrons. Next base: position 191,310 of record NW_017536974.1, on the reverse strand, counting down.
ATTGAGGGTTGCTTCGCAGTCCATACATAATGGTAATTGATCGTGGAAAAGTTGCTCTTCCCACTTGGATCGGGTGGCAGAGTAAACCTTTGTCATAACTATCTGTATTATAATGGCGTTTTTTATTTGCTTCTCATCGCCCAGAGATAGCAAAGAGTAATAAACAGCAGACACTTCATCAATCATTGATTGCAATGAAGGCGCGGATGGCTTTGGGATGGTTGGCAGCTCAAAAAGTTTAGATATTGTATTGAAAAATATCAAACATTTATTATCATAAACTTTTTTGAAACTTGCCAAGGCTTTCGGATAATTTTCATCCGACATCTGAAATGCTTTAACTGTTCCCAGAGCCTCTTCAGATAGACCATTTACCAAATGGTTAATTTTTTCAATACCTGGGATATTTGGATCACTATGAACCAAGCTCTCAAACAAACTCATAAATTTTTTGAATTCTGAATATTCTCCCTTGAATTTCGGCAAATTCATTTTAGGGAGCCTTGATCTGTGAGAAGCTACAAAAGATGTTTCGGCAACGATTATGTCCTCTAACTCCCCTCGTCATGTCGCCATGTCGTCAATTCGTCAATTTCTTCAATCTTTGATTGGCACTTCATTAATTTTTCACTATGTGAATTTAATTATCGAGACGACATTCCAATTCTATTGGATCCAAAGACATAGTCTTTTCGAGAAGGCCCGTTTTAATGCGCAAAATACTGCTTTTCGCAACCGTTCTTTGACGTCTTAACGATTTTAAGTCCGTCAACTCCTTACATGGAGACAGGTTTGCGAGAGTCGGCTTTGGCTTGCTCATTTTGCCTTATATAGGTTGGTAACAGACATATTAAGAATCGAGACAGAAAACGAAAAAATATATGTATCGATTTCCCAAATATACGAAATCCACACCAATAAGGTAGGAGAAATGACCAATAGCAATAAAGGTTGGCAAAAAATATATTTCGAATCGGTTACGAAAACGCGAAAAGATAATATCGATTCCCAAGTATACGAAAGCCAAATCAAAAAATGCGCAAAATGAGGAATAGCACAATAAAGTAATTTAATTGGAAAATGTCCGCTCGGAAATCGACAAAAATTTCGAAAAACGATCGATAATTGCAAACGCGGATCGAAAAATTAAGAATTTTTCACCTTTATCTTAAAATAAAGGGCTACCGCAAAATCCCTTGATTCACTTCAATTGTGTATGTATGTCAATATAGTGAAAAAAAGGGAGAGCTAAAAACTGAAAGTGTGCACTTTGTTGTTTATTTGAATTTTCGTTTGCTTGCACCACTTTCAATAATCCGCACTCTGACATGTGATGCAGTTGAAGCACATTCCCACGATGGTCAGCAGCAGCGATAATGCTGGCGTTGACGCAGCGGCAATGTTGGTGGTGACGTAGACGTTGGTGAAGATGTAGCAGCACTGGAGATGAAAACGTTACGTTAAGTGTTCCTCTATTGCGGCACTGCACTCGGCCCTTTTGACACAACGGACACTTAGCAGCACTTGCGGTTTTAGCGGTTTTTTTACATTATCGTTAGACCGGCACTTTAATTTTAATAATTATTATTTTTGACACGAAACTGTTCAAAGGCTTTGGTAGAAATTTTTTGTAACTCACTGTTGGTGTGTTGACACAGCCTCCGCTTCCTTATGCACACAATATACCCTCTTATACACATCTAGATGTGTATAAGAGACAGGCCTCCGCTTCCTTATGCACACAATATACCTGTATGTATATTTCTTGCTTGTTTCTTTTTCAGTTAAGCACTTTCATTGCCTTTGTACGCACTTGTATGTTCGCACGTTTCGTTTTTTCTCCTGTACTTTTCTTTATTCTTTTTAGAAATTTGGTTGCACAGGTAAGTAGAAATTTTTTAGCAAACACTCCATATCACGTATGAAATTATGTATATAAATTTGTATGTACTATATATTTTATTCATTGTAGGTAATTTTGCCTTTTTTTATAATTTCTGTTGTTTAGTTTTTAACGATTTGCTGTTGTATATATCACTTCACTCACTCGAATGCAGATGAAAAATATGTATTTAAATTTTTTTTTCGCGTAAATAGGGAACACTGCACTTTGAAAGGAACACCTTCGCTTTATATACGTATGTAAGTTTTAGTCTTTTATGTTTGTATATATTTTGCTTTTTCAAGCTTTTTTATAATGTGTATAAACATATAACAAGAGTGTTATATTTATTTTCAGGCGCCATGAAAAGTCTCAAGCCTTTTTGAGATACGAAAAATAGTTAGGGATGCGCAATTTTAAAGAATACTCCAATTACCTGTCGTGACAAAAAGACTTACAAATTACGCAGGTAACGAAAAAGCGTGCATTCGGTTTCACGATTCAAAGATAGTTCTTTATTTTACTTAATCTAATTGCTAAGCCTAAATCTTAAAACTAAGGGCTTAAGCTATTGGTAATAGAAATAAGTATTAACTTTTCGTTAAATATTGTAACAGATTATGGTAAGTATTAAGGTAAGTAATAGATTGGTATTGTGAATGCATTATTAAGGTAAGTGCTTTATAATAGATTTTCTTAATTTAATTTTTAATAATTCAATATTTTACAATTTATTTAATTATTTTTGTTTTAGATATAGATATGTCACTTGACGCAACACCATTACATAGCCTAGGCATTAAAATCACCTGCTATTATTACTTTGGTTTTGCATCTGACGTCAGCCACTAAGTTCTCGATAATACGTCTGTTTTCTTCGTCGCTAAGGCTATTATTAATAGTTGTTCAAGCAAAACCATCCGAAGAGAAGGGTAATTCCAGTTGCCCAAAATTATGATTACATTTCCATATAGCCACCTAATTTGGAGTGTCGCTTATCCAGTCTACGCCGTGTCCGATTTTGTCGGATTCACTTAGTAGAACCACATCAATTTGTTTTTCGAAAACTGACGATGGTTTGCGAACAATTTTAAAATCCTGATGTAACCCGTTTAGCTGCTTTCTTGTATCTTGTGTACCTGACACTTCCAGTAAAGTGATCAATTGACTGGCTTTCAAGCAGAGAAAACATTTTGGCTTGTTGTTGCTGTCTTTTGCTTGGTGCTACTCTTGCCACATCTTCTGCAGTGTCAGGACCTGTCCTCATTTGTGCAGGGTTTTGCAGCGTATTCGTAGTCGAGACATTTAAAGCATCGCTGTGGTTGCCTATATTCTCGAATACGGCAATTTACCCATCCTATTAGGTCTACAACGTTGCTTTCGCCGTTCTCCCCTATATGTCTTTAGGGTCAAGCACTAGTCAGTTAAATCGTTTTATATCGATCTTCGACGTTTGTGTCAACATTAAACCAACAACATATTTGTGGAGATCTGTTTGCATCCCAAACTTCTTCTCAACTGAAAATGTCACTTTCTGAGCCAAGAAAAGTGCGGCTGAGGACCCGTCCACGCTTTACTGTGGCTGACACATATATCTTCGTCTTAATTGGCGTAGACACCGCTTACGCGATTATTGCCGAGTTAACAACAGCGCGCCAGTCGTTTCTTCTTTTCCCTACGTGGCGCCAATTGGATATTCCAAGCGTAGCCAGGTCTTTCTCCACCTGGTCCTTCCAACGGAGTGGAGGTCTTCCTCTTCCTCTGCTTCCCCCGGCGGGTACATCGTCGAATACCTTCAGAGCTGGGGTGTTTTTGTCCATTCGGACAACATGACCTAGCCAGCGTAGCCGCTGTCTTTTAATTCGCTGAACTATGTCAATGTCGTCGTATATCTCGTACAGCTCATCGTTCCATGGAATGCGATATTTGCCGTGGCCAACGCGCAAAGGACCATAAACCTTTCGCAGAACTTTTCCTTCGAAAACTCGGAACGTCGACTCATCCGTTGTTGACATCGTCCAAGCCTCTACACCATATAGAATGTTTGCTTGGTTGATAACAGGAGATATTTAGCCTTACCCTCGTTCACTGCCAGACCCATTTGTTTTGCTTCCTTGTCCAGTCTTTATAAAGCAGAACTAACGGGGCGGGTGTTGAGGTCGATGACATCAATACTGATACTCTTATAGAAGGTGGTACCTTCTCTAGTTAGTTCTGCAGCTCGAATTATTTTCGCCAGAAGCAGGTTGAAGAAGTCACACGATAGGGAGTCGCCTTGTCAGAAACGTCGTTTGGTATCGAACGGCTCGGAGAGGTCCTTCCCGAACCTGAAGGAGCTGTTGGTATTGCTCAAAGTCAGTTTACACAGCAGTATTAGTTTTGCGGGGATTCCAAATTCAGACCTCGCGTTATAAAGGCAGCTCCTTTTCGTGCTGTCGAAAGCAGCTTTGAAATCCACGAAGAGGTGGTGGGTGTCGATTCTCCTTTCACGGGCATTTTCCAAGATTTGGCGCATGGTCAATATCTGGTCGGTTGTTGATTTTCCAGGTCTGAAGCCACACTGATAAGGTCCAATCAGTTTGTTGACGGCGGGCTTTAATCTTACACACAATTCGCTCGATAGAACCTTATATGCAATGTTGAGGAGGCTTATCGCATGGTAGTTGGCGCACATTGTGGGCTCTCCTCTCTTATGGATTGGGCATAGCACACTTATATTCCAGTCATTGGGCAAGCTTTCGTCCGACCATATTTTACAAAGAAGCTGATGCATGCTCCTTATCAGTTCTGCGTAGCCGTGTTTGAATAGCTCGGCCGGCAATCCATGGGCCTCCACCGCTTTGTTATTCTTCAGACAGGTAATTGCTATTCGAACTTCTTCCTGGTCGGGAAATGGAACGTCTGCGCCATCGTCAACAATTGCGAAATCGGGATCAGCTCTCGTGGTGTTGTGCGTTCACTGCCATTCAGCAGGCTGGAGAAGTGTTCCTTCCATAATTTAAGTACGCTCTAGGCATCGGTGACTAGATCACCTTTGGGGGTTCTACAAGAGTATGCTCCGGTCTTAAAATCTTCTGTAAGCCGCCGCATTTTTGCGTAGAATTCTCGAGCATTACTCTTGTCCGCAGGTTATCAAGCTCTTCGTACTTACGCATTTCGGCCTCTTTCTTTTTCTGTCTGCAAATGCGTCTCGCTTCCCTCTTCAACTCTCGGTATCTATAAAATCCCGCACGTATTGTGGTCGATCGCAACGCTGCGACGTATGCAGTCTGTTTTCTCTCCACTGCGACACGGCACTCCTCCTCGTACCAGCTGTTCTTTTGCACATTCCGAAAATAAATGGTTTCCGTTGCAGCTGTACGTAAGGAGTTTGAAATGCCGTCCCACAGTTCCCTTATACCGAGTTGTTGACAAGTGCTCTCAGAGAACAAGATAGTGGTAGGAGTCGATGTTAGGAAATCGGAGCGCACGTACATCTAAAACACTGGTGACGTGTCTTCCGTCTATCACAACATGATCGATCTGGTTGGTGGTTTTTTATCCGGAAACAGGCAGGTAGCTTGATGTATGTTCTTATGCTCTTATCCAGTACTACAGATAACAATATTTCGCGCCCCAGCGAAATCGATCAGTCTCAACCCGTTTGGGAATGTTTCCTCATGTAGGCTGAATTTACCGACCGTAGTGCCAAAGATATGTACTTTCTTTGCCCACCCTGGCGTTAAAGTCGCCAAGCACGATTTAGATAKCGTGGCGGGGACAGCTCTCATAAGTGCGCTCCAAGCGCTCATAAAAGTCATCTTTGGTCACATCGTCCTTCTCTTCCATTGGGGCGTGGGCGCAAATCCACGACATGTTGAACGACGTTCATTCATCGGAGTGAATGATAGTACTCGGCGACGAAGTCTCTCTCCCACCACGAATCCCACACTAAACTTACGCTCCTTTATATGGCCACTGTAGTAAATGCCACAAGGACCTACTCGTCTCTGCCCTTGTCGCGTCCATTCACATCGCATTTTTTAGACGGCGGTGATGTCAGCCTTTATTTTCACGAGGACATCAACCAGCTGGGCAGTGGCACCTGCCCAATTAAGAGACCGTACATTCCAGGTGCATGCCCTCAAATCATAGTCCTTAATTCGTTTGCCATGGTCGTCATCAAAAGGAGGTCACTCATCCGGGGCATGTTGGTTCCTTTTTTCCGTATTTGAAGGCGTAACTTCATGTGTAGTTCGTGTAACAAATTTAAGCGTCTGGGCGCTTTGTCGATCAGGTGATCGGATGGTCTTGTTGCTCCTTGTGAACATACTATAAGCCCACTAGTGCAGCTGATGCTCGGAAGTTCCTCAGGGTGAAATCCACAGGAATTTTTTCTTTTAGTGGATTGTGGGATCAAAGTAGGTATCTAAAAGGAGAGCTATGAAAATGCGCTCTTCGCGATTTCTATTTTGTGTGAACCTTCTCCCAAATAAACAAAAATGTATAAAGTGTTTTAACACTCACCACTTTTGCAGCTTTATTGTGCTCAGTTTTTTGTTTAACTTGTAATGATGTGGGAACTGTGTGTGTTTCCGTGCGTTTAGGAACTAATTTTGAATTATTCCCTATCGTACTTGGTGCCATAAACGGAGCACTAACTTCTATTGCACTCCCAATATATATATATAAGTTAGCACCCAACACATTCAAAAAGTATCATATGATGCATTAATATCATATGATACAAACCAGTATAATATGGCACCACTAAATCGCTGAGTGCGATACGTGTAGTACACATACATAGGTCAACAGTTAAGAAGCATAGCTCCCGAAAAGCATTTTTTTTATAAAAACTAACTAAACGTTAGTCTGTAATAGCCTGAAAATAAAAAGGTAAGGCCACGTGAAAAACAAAAACATACTGTGCTGACGAGTGGCTACATCGAACACGTGGGATTTGGAAACGTCGAGGAACCTCTATACCAGTAGAGAAAAGGACAATCCCGGAACGTATAAGGAAATTCTATGGAAAGCTGGAAACCACTGGTGTAAGCTTTTATAAAATATTTTAAGATTGTTATAAAGAATATTGTTACTATAAAGAATACGAAATTAAATAGTTCAACCAAAAAAGTGAGGGAATCAAATAAAAGGTCTTAAACTAAAAGAAAATAAATTTAATTTTTTGACATAGAAATAAAAGGAAAGCGATCGAGTGCTATTGAAAAAGGAAATAAATTTAATTAACTGACATAAAAATAAAAATATTAATATAATGCCAGACGCAGCTGAGGAATTAATTGAACACCTAAATCAAATGAGGTTAGATTATGGGCAAACTACCCATCCTTCAAATCCTTCCCCCATCCTTTAAACTTTCCCTCCCCTAACCCTACTCTAATAACAGCAATAGTTCGAGAAGTACTCGAACGAATGAGTACGCAGAAAATAACCGACTTTACCCAACCCGACCACAGCGTGAAACTGAACACGAACAACATAATCGAATTAGATAAGAACCCGGACATAGTCAATTTCCTTATAGAATTTTCAGGACGACCAGAAAAATTTAACTCCTGGAGGTAGATAGAATATTGAAAGGTTATGAGGGAGTCTTCGCGATACTCCATACGATCAGGCATAAAATAATTGGCGATGCCGACACCGCATTGGAATCGTACAATACTCCACTTGATTGGAGTCAAATTCGAAAATGCCTTATGATCCATTATTCGGATAGAATGGAAATAGGTACCCACGAATACCAAATGACCACTCTGGTCCAATGCCACGACGACTTTCCGACCTTCTACCAAAAAGTTTACCAACACCTTTCCCTTATATTAGACAAAATTTTATGTCTCTAGTTAACCGAAGAGTCCATGCGGACTATGACCAATTCATATAGGGGCAAAGCCCTTGACACATTTATTAGAGGACTAAGTGACGATTTACCTCGTCTTCTTAGCATGAGAGAACCGAAACCTCGCCCCAAGCACTACATTTATGTCAAAAGCTTGACAACATAACGTTTAGAATAAATCTTGCGAATAATACACACAAAGACAATATTCAATCATCACCACGACCTCCCCGAAATAACAATTTTAATAATTTTAATAACAATAGAGCTTCTTATCCCGAATTATCATATTCCCACTCCTCCCGACGAAATTTCGACCAACATCCCTTCTGTCGTCAATCGAACCAGCATCATTCAGCAACACTCTCCCAACTATATGCAAAATAATCAAGGATTCATGCCGAGGTTCAACAGTTACCCGAACAACCCCATATTACTAGAGAAAATACCTCCTTTGATAACAGACCGAGCTTACCACCTAATCCACCGACCCCGATGGAAGTAGACCAATCAATACGATCAAGACAGATTAAAAAAGCCCTTTACAGTACAATCAGTTGCCGGGATAATTGAAATTACCCACCACAACTTTGTCGACATTTTGGACCAACAGTAGGGAAAATTTTTTTCATATTAGCAACTCTAAGGACATTCCACGGCATAGTAGGCAATGACACACGTAAAGAATTAAAAGCAATTATTCATACCGATAAAAATTTAATGACAATTTGTCAAAGTATAAATATAATGTTAGAACAACGAAAATCACACGAAGTGAATAACGTCCCAATTAATATACCGCATCTGTCATTAAAACAACAAAACAAATTAATAATATTACTGATAAATGCCCAAACCTTTTATCCGATCCTGATGAAAAACTCACCTACACCACTCTCGTAAAAAGTGAAATCCGGACATCAACCGAAACAACTGTCTACTCCAAGCCATACCATGGTATTAAAATACGAAATCGAACCAAATTGAAGATTGATAGATAACGGTTAGTTAACAAAAAGTCAAATGCCTCTGGCGAAGAAAAGTATCGAATGGTCGTAGATTATCGYAAACTCAATTCAGTTACGATCCCCGATAGATATCCTATGCCAAAAATTAACGAAGTCCTTGCAAATCTGGGAAGCAATAAACTATTTACTGTTATTGACTGAGTGGGACATTGAAAAAAACTGCATTTTCCGTAAACAACAGAAAATTCGAATTCATCCGCTTACCTTTCGCTCTAAAAAATGCTCCAGCCACATACCAAAGAACACTAGACGATATCCTTCGTCCATATAGTCATGACAGCTTTAGATAAATTTACAAAATACACAGTAACAAAAAGCCTAAATGGCAGAGCAATAGAAGATGTCAGAAAACCCTTAAGAGATATTATATTATTCTTCGGAGTACCAAAATTAATAGTTATCGACAAGGAGCCATCTTTATGCTTAGCCTCTTTAATATTTATGATGAAAGACGAGTTAGGAATAAAAGTTTACACTACTCCTCCATACAAAAGCCAAGCTAACGGACGAGTGGAAAGCTTCCAATCTACATTAATTGAAATAATGCGATGCATAAAAGAAAACAGAAATTTTGGAGAACTTTTAGAAAGAGCAGTACCGGAGTATAATCATTCGTTCATTCCACTACACTTAAAAGACCAGTAGACCTATTTTTTCATAGAAATGTGATATTTACTCCTGAGGACGTAGAAAGAACTAGACAAAGCAACTTAGAAAAGTTAGCTGAGAAACAAAGAAAGGATATAGACTACCATAATAAAAATAGGATATTAGGAACTAAGCTCAGTAAACTCTACAGTAAGGAAATAGTTAAGGAAGATAGAAATATCTTACTATCGCTATGCCTGGCGGAAGTACAAATCCTTGACTACTGAAACTCCCAAATAATAACAATAGAAAAGGAAACTGCTAGACTACAAACAGGAACATTTAGGATAATACTTGAAACTGACATAGAAAAATATACGGAGACACTCGACCACATAGACAATCTAAAAGTAGAGCAAAAAATAAAAAAAATCAATAAATTTCCTGGGTTTTGGATTGCAGGAAGTCCAGGCCGTGAAGACTACGAAATAATTTCAAATATAATAAGTCAGATATTAATTATTAAACTTACAAAATTAGCGAGACAACAAATATTACAAATAATATAACTAAACCATACAAAATGAAAGCAGTTTAGAAATTGAAGCATTTTTTGAAAATACAAATTAGAAATAATTAAGGAAGAAATCTTAAATATTGCATACGCAATACATTGGGCAAAAGCCAAATATTGTGAAAGAAGAATAGACAATGACAATATTCCATATGTAAATTTAGACGAAGCACTCGAGTTTTCCGAAGTAAAAATTGCACCTAATGGCAGAATTATAATTTATATTGGTACCTCCCAACCGCAGATAACCAAATTTGTAAAACTTTAGATATTAGAGCAGTAAAAAAATAACGGGAGAATCAATAAAATTAATTTCAATGCAATTTAAATTGCGAAAAGGGAATTTATGGAATAGAAAATTATTGTAAAAAATATAATTCCTTATAAATATGCTTAGGCAATAATGTAGTAGATTTAAGTAATGGTACTTGTATAAATAATCTTTCAAAAAGTCGTTTGCCAAACTGCACGGAGGTCAACAACCAACATATTCCAACTATTGAGGAAATGGAACCTGGAATAATACCACTAAATAAATACAACGGAGAAATTTCAATAAACAACGAATCTACATTTCTAAACGGGACCCTTATCATTTTATATACCAACGTAACCATTGTTATCAATGGGAAAAAGTTCTATAACGAAGAAAGGACAGCAAGTAAACCACTAACAGCCATCCTACAACCGTCATCCGCACCTCTCAATATAGAAGAGTTCCTCTCGCTGGAGATGTTGAAACAGCTTAACTTCCACCAAAAAAAAGAAGTAAGTCTGTTAGAAGCAGCAAACAGAGTCAAATACGTAAGAATCTTCTGCTGAAACGAAAAGAAGATGAACCCAACAACCCGCAAAAGAAGGACTCAACCAAATTTTCAATACATCTAAAGATTCAAACGAGGATCTTTGAATTTCAAGACTAGTTAGCACCTCACACATTCAAAAGTATCATATGATGCATTAATATCATATGATACAAAGCAGTATAATATGACAAAGCTAAATCGCAGAGAGAGGTCTAGAGTTAAGTATAATTGATTGTATACTTTAGTTCTTAAGTGGAATTCAATAAAAGAATTGATGATGATTGTAAACTTTAGTTCTTAAGTGGAATTCAATAAAAGAACCCTTTTTTGTTATAAAGACTAATTAAACGTTTTTTAACTTATATACATATATATGTATATATGTTTCTGTTATGTTTTGTTTTGTCTTGCTTTTCACGTCCGGTTAGATTATTAATTTAGTTGTTATATTTTTTATTATTTCACGAGCCATTTTTAGTTTATATTTTATGTTTTATGTGCGTGTACTTTCACTTTTGCTGTTTTGTAAAACAATCTTGTGGAAATTAGATGCCGTTGCAGATAAATTGCACGCAACTATATATATGTACTTGGGTACAAGTGACTTATTTTCCTTAGTAACCAACTGAACCTCTATTTTTGGTTTTTCCAAATTTGACATTGTGGATGAGGTATAGTGTCACTGTTGGTAGATGGCATAGTGATGTGTCAGTACTGTGTATTTGCACAATGTTGTGTACTAGTGTGGTGTGTTGAGGCGCATCGGTCAGCCACTTTGATTAGAGAGCTAAAGCTTTCTCAGCGTAACAATTTCTTCATTCCACCAGTATACAGGTCTTTGTTATTGTGACATTTCATACTTCACATTTAGCGTCGTTTGTGGCCTCCAGTTTCTTTCGCAATGCGGATACTAAGTGCACGCTTCTTTCGCCTGGTGCTTTTGCTGCACTCAAGATTGTCTCAAAAATGTCAGTATCAATATCTTTTGGCTTAAAGCTTATTTTTTGCGTAGTGCTAATGCATGAGGGTACCTTTTCTGGAGAGAACAAGACTACTGCAATAATAGCGATGTGTTCACTATTCGTAAACATATTTGACACCTCCTTTTTAATGTGCCTGCTAAGTGCGTCATTTTCACACATCAGGTCTATTCTTTTATTTACTTTTTGGTAAGTATTTTTCGAACATCTGTAAATTATTGTAGATCGGTTTGGCTCAGGAATTCTAGAATTCGGCGCCCACGATGGTTTGTACATCTTCTACTTCAGACAGTAGACCGTGCGTTAAAGTCGCCTGTCATTATTATCAGCGATTCGCAACTGCTTTCTAAAGATAGACTAAAAGAAGCGATATCGGAGTCTCTCTCCCACCACGAGTCCTACACCGAATTCGCACTCCTTTTTATGGCCACTGTAGTAAATGCCACAAAGACCTCCCCACCTAAGTCGTTGTACTTGTCATTTATGGTACCCCGTGATGTCAACGTTTACTCTCACGAAGACATCAACCAACTGGACAGCGGCACCTTTCCAATTAACGGATTAGACATTCCAGGAGCATGCCCTTACATCATAGTTCTTATTATGGTTGCTATGGTCGTCATCAAAATGGCGTTTTCTCTTCAGAGGTCGTTCTTTCATTTTCATTGTGGCGATTTTCACTTGACTGATCTCAAGCCCAGCAAACAACCATGGGGAGGGGATGGTTCTCCTTCTCAGTGGCCTAAAACTGGAAGTCGTAAGCTGCTTCAACCATATGTAAAAAATCGTTTCTGGTTACTCCCAAGAGCAGTACAATCAGAGACCTTTCCTCACTTGCGTGAACTTCTACTCATGACTCCCTCCTCCAAACAGTATGTGGTATTGGGAAAAATAAATAAAATTGGGTCAATACTGAAGTGGATATTTAATAAAAAGGTTGTCCGAACTTGGACCTTCCTTACTTGTTGTTTTAGATTTTAAAACTTGCCTCACTCATGGCGTTCGGACACGACAAATACCTCACATTCGATAAGTATATCATCATCCATTATTTTTTTTAATATATTGGCCTGAATCCGAAGACAGATCTGTACATCTTTGATGTTATTGACGTGCTCGTGAGCATCTATTCAATTAATTTTCTTAGAGGTTAGGAGATATCCAAGTCTGTATGAGCGCTCAGTAAAAACGACCTCTATGTCTAAGAGGGCTACTATGGTGTAACAGTATTATTTAATCTCCAGAGGTTTTCAATATCTGTTTCGAAAACTCACGAAGAATCAATACAGTATGCAACGGTCCACGCTAGACGGCCTTCTTTTTTCGGGTCGTAAGCATAGATCCCCTTTTGCTAGTCATAGTACTTTTCATGACATTCTGATAGAAAGAAAGCATTTTTTCACAGACGATAACGCCACGCAGTTTTTCGAAAGAAAATTTAAATTTTGAAACCAATCGAATTTTCACTTTACTAAGGCCCAAATAATTTTTCAAAATGGTTTACATTGATTCTTTCGATATTTCAACACTGCCAGATGTTACTGAAATCGTGCGAAACTAAAATAAGAAAGTCGTAGTATTTTTTCCTCCAGTATTAAATACACCTGCATCATTCTTATTCTTATTAATTGGCGTCGACACCGCTTACGCGATTATAGCCTAGTGAACAACAACGCGACAGTCATTTCTTCTTTTCGCTACGTGGCGCCAATTGTATATTCCAAGCATAGCCAGGTCCTTCCAACGGAGAGGAGGTCTTCCTCTTTCTCTGATTCCCCCGGCGGGTACAGCGTCGAATACTTTCAGAGCTGAAGCAGTTTCGTCCATTTTTTATTTAATTCGTATTTTCTGTTTACAAAACGTATAACGTGTTCGTTTTAATCTGTTTACAAAATTTAACAAATATGATTTAATTACAAATAATTTTGGTTCGATTTTCAGTTTGAACAATATTGCGCAACTATTAACATAAGTTTATCTTAATTTAAACCAATGTGCGGAAATATGCTGTTATTGATGATCGAGAAAGCGCGAGGATCACAGCAGCGATAAGTTGACTTCGATTGCAGATCTAACGAGACGGAAGAAAAGCCTAATACGATGACCCTTTTGAACAGTGTGGTATGTGTATGCATGTGGATGTGTGGATGTACTCTCGCGTGTGGGTGGTGTTGATGTGTGGGTTCTGTGGAATGTGGATTCTGTGTGTGTGTGGTGTATTGGTGTAGTGGCATTAGGGGGTGGCTTATCTCATTTAGCCAACCCGGCTCCCCTATGCGAATATTCAGCTTAGCAATCGTTGTAATTGCTGGAGAGTTGCCACTACGTTGGTGAGTCCTGTAGCGAGGCGATACTGTGGCGCTTTTGACGACGCCTGGTTGGTGCAACGTGGTGCGGACGCCATTGATGGAGCTCATTCCGGGCTGCAGTGGTTCGGCGTCGTACTGTCCGGTTTGCTTCATTCGTGAGTTGACTGTCGACGCGAATAGACGTGCGTGCGCATCGTTGCGAAATTTTCAAAGTGTTTTCAGTGATTTTCTTTTGTGCGGTTATTTGTTTACGCGATTAGCTGGAACCGTTATTGCCTGGCGCGGGTGCGTAACGGACCGTTGGAATTGTTTGTGCGTTCGTGGGGTAGTGACCGCGACTGGTTTTGTGGGTACACAATTTTGTACAATTTTGTGCATTTTTGTGTACATAATCATTGGGGCATAGCGGTAAGTAACTTTATTATTATTACCCTATGTACAGACAACGTGGTCATCCACGTTGTTGTTATTGGCGGAAGCTTTGCACGGTTCCAGTGCAGCAYCGTGTTGTTGGCATTCTTGCTGACTGGACTGCCTGACAGTAGTTCTGTGCTGAGCAACTGGTGTTTAGTTGGCTCAGTGTCAGTGGAGTCTGGACAGGATTGCCCAAAGGGTGCAAACGTCTGTCTAGCGTTGGAGATTGCGACTCCTGTGAGGACCAATGGTCATAAAAGCGAACCGTTTAGCCCATGGTGCGATTCGGTTCAGCGCCACATCGGTCTACTCCGGACGGTTACGGGGACTTTGTCCGTCCGGCGGCCAATTGAGTGGCCTTAATCCAACCACAGGTTGGGGTTGTGGGATGTGCCACTGCGGGCACGCTATAATCGACCGCTTGGGTGGTCACTTTTATTGAGCGGGCCTTCGCGTGGGTCACACTTTTTCAGCGCGTTCAGACGCAGACATCTGGCGAGCAGCTGCTCCAGAATCTTTCTGGCCAAGAGCTTTCTACGCTAGTGGTACGCCAACGGATCAGTTCGACTGAAGGGTGAGTCGGGAAGTGAGATRCCTCSTGGACGGAAGAGGAGGACGAAGACCCTCGCTGGAAGCGGAGATTCCGCCACTTCTACAGTCRTGGATGACTCCACGTCGGGCGGTGAAGGGGAGACGACGGTAGCGGTAAGGTCTCCACCGCGTAGTAAGGCGCGTTTGGGTCGCCGCGTCTAGAGGACGGGAGTAAGGGAGGGGGCGGTAGTTGTGGCGGGGGTGCCAACATGGCCACCGCTGAGAAAGAGGTTTCGCGTGCGGGGTCGCCTTGTAAAGTAATTGGTTATGAGGGAGGGAGCGGGAGTTTTGTATGGGGCCGTCGCGTGATGAGGGAGAGAGCGGTAGCGGAAGCGTGGCCGTCGCTCTGAAAGCCCATCCGGCTAGCACGGTGGTGAAAGGCGTCGGTAAGGAGGGCGCTACGAAAGCGGGCACTCGCGTCTCGAGTGCCAAAAAAGAGGGAACGCGGGATGTTTCAAGGGGAAGTTGTTGTTGGGGGTGGGGCAGTCAGCCATGTTGCGGCTGCCAAAAGAATCACGGGGGAGCTTAATGAGCTGGTCTTTGAGGCCAAAAATTTTGATGTAGGGACTGCGAAGGGGCTGTTGGAGCTTGCCTCAAAATATGAGGCACTCTTGATGACGGTAATAACCGAGAATGCCTATCTTCGCGGTCAGGTAGATGCCCTTAGAGAAAGTTGTGGGAGACACTCCTCGACGCCGAGCAGGTCAATGCCGGCTCCGTCGGTACCGATGCCTGCGCCTCGAACGCCTGTGCTGGAGGCAATCGCACTGGTGGCGCCGAAGATTGTTGAAACCTGGTCGGTCGTGGTCAGGAATAAGCCGACAACTTCCTCTAATTAAGTCATGGATAAAGTGGTCAAAGAGGTGGGTCCCTCACTTGGTGTGAGGGTCCACGAAGTTAGACCAATCAAGAGTGGGTGGGAAGGTTATTCCTACTCCTTCTGTTCTTGAGAGAGAGAGTGTGGCGGATAACAAGAAATTCGGGGAGGTGGGGTTGGACGTCTCTGTCAACCGGAAGTTGGGTCATCGCGTTGTAGTCCAGGGGGTCCATGCGGAGACTCCCCATGAAGAATTCATGGAGGAGCTACTCCGGCTGAACATCCAGGATTTCAGCCCGGCGTCCCAGAGGTCGGACGTAAGGAGGGTCAGTCGTTCCTGGAAGGTGACCTCTGACGATAGCACCAATGTCGTCCTTGAGGGTACGGACAAGTTRATGTCCGCCCTCCTGGAGGCAGGTAGGTGCTACATAAAGTGGTTCTCCTTCCGGGTGCGACCGGATAGCCCCGTCGCTGGCTGCTTCCGGTGCMTGGGATTTGACCATAGGGTGAAAGAGTGTAGGGCTACAAAAGATGTCTGCCGGAGATGCGGTCAAGAAGGCCACAAAGCTGCCAGTTGCGTCAATGCACCACATTGTCGCAACTGTGCGTTCAAGGGGAGACCAGCTGGGCATCTTATGATGTCAGCTGCCTGCCCTATATATTGTGGTCTTGTTGAGCGCGCCCCCCCACTGATGGGTGGGATCATCCAACTTAATTGTCACGGCTCCTATGCCGTGATGTGTGAGTTGGGAGGTTGTATGGTTGAGGGTGGGGGCGGTATTGCTCTACTGCTTAAGGGCAGATTGTCACCGGTTCGTCCACCGATTGTCCGTGTGAATGGGGCCAGCATCAGATATGTGACGCAAGTCAAATATCTGGGGTTGACCATGAGTGAAAGGATGTGTTTCACTCCACACTTGGCATATGTGAAGGAGCGACTACAGGCAACCGTAGGCAAAATACGCCGCAATTTGAGGAGCGATTGGGGTCTCGGACGTCGTGCTGTCCGCACCATATATCGCGGCTTGTTTTGGCCTGTGCCACATATGGAGCCCCTCTATGGTGGAAGGCAGCCACGACTGTCTGGGGGTCTCAAAAACTCCTCTCAAACCAGCGTTGTATGATGCTTGCTTGTTTGCCTGTATGTCGCACCGTCTCAACGGATGCGATGCAGGTTTTACTAGGTGCACCTCCTCTTGAGCTGACTGTCATACAGCGTGCTGTTGCATTCAGGTTAAGAAGGGGTTTGAGTGATAGGGTTAGGCGTAGGTGGCAACAACGTTGGGACAATTGTCCTAACGGCCGAGTGTCGTACGAGTACATTCGGGACGTTGGGTTCGTTGAGTATAACCCAGACCTCAGATTTTGTGAGCTCCACTGGTAGTAGTTTCGGCTACGAGGTCTGACCGGAGACTTAATTCTGTTACCACGGGGAGCAGGAGCCCTTGGAGGTAACTCCAACCTGCTCATGTGTACTGGCCCCTCGGGGAGTATCGTTTTAACCACAACCCAAATGCGGGAAGAACTGACTTTGTCAGTTGAATGTGGAGTTGCATTGCAACCGGGTGCCGGACCCAAAGCACGGCAGAGGTTTTAGATGGGCCTCGAACCCGACCAAGGTGGCTAGTGTGTCCATTCCAAACTGCCAATTGGTACTGAAAATGCTTGGCATTCTCAGGGCGCTGATCAACGCATTGATTTGATCCGCTGTACTTTTGAGTGCCGTGAAGTAAGGCTGTCGTCAGCAGGTACCCACGTTAAACACACCGGACGTTGTCCGGTTTGCTTGCCTTGATCTATCCGTGCTAGCTGGCCGACCTACATCGCTACACGTGTGGCGTAAATCGGCGGAAGCACACTCCTGCGTCACATGTGTGTGCGATAGGCAGTTTAGGCAGTGCTCATGTGCCTGGGCAACACGCTGGCATTGTGTCGGCGATAACACCTTAAAGAGCCCACAGTGCTGTAGTCGGTGATTCCGGTGACATAGCGGGCATCGGATGCGACGCGGCTCGGATTGGGCAGACGGAGTTGATGGGGCTGCTCGTGAGCCACCATCATAAGCGGTAAATGATGCAGTAGCATTGGTTAGGCGGGGCGTAGGGATAGACAGAGGGCATGTCCACGTCCATCATGATCTCTGTAAAAAATTTTATTTGAATATACATGGTAGTATATAAATGGAATGTGCGATTGTGCCACGCTATGTGGCATGACTGGGTCGTCGTACTGACCGACCATTTCTGTAATTTCTATTGTTATTGTTAACGTTTGGTTGCGGTTTTATTGATTTATTTTCATTGTTTGATTGATTTTTGTTTGTGTTTCATCATTATGTTCGGATTATTTAGGATCGGATTTTCGCTATTTTCTGCGGTTGGTAGAAAGCATAATTCAACCAGCGGTCTGCTGATTATTCCGCGTTGAGTACGGAGATCAACGACCCGGATGTGAGGATCTGAGCCATAATGGAGCTTTTCTATACGGCCAAGTCGCCACTCGGTAGGTGGGAGACAACCGCCGTTAATAAGTACATAATCTCCAAGCTTTGGCGAATTTTCTGATGTTTTCCATCGATACCTCTTGTGAAGCTCCTTTAAATACTCTTCTTTCCATCTACGACTGAAATTATGATGGAGAATTCTCTCCCATCGATTTAATAAGGATAGCGACTCCACGCCTGGCTCAGATGTGGCCAGAATGGGTGCTCTTTTGAGAAAGTGCTTTGGAGTTAGGGCTGTGAGATCTGAGGGATCTTGCGAGAGTGTTGTTAGTGGCCGTGAATTCAGAACGGCTTCAATGCGAATTAATAGTGTGTAAATTCTTCTTTTTTAAGTGGTGAAGCATTTTACAGCTGATTCCCATAACCCACCCATATGAGGAGCTCTTGGGGGGATGAATTGCAAATTAATGCCTTGGGGCACTTACTTTTTTACAATCTCAGGGGAGACTTGTTTAATAAAGTCCACAAACTGTTTTTCTGTGGCTCTTTGAGCCCCGATAAAGGTTTTTCCATTGGCGCACATAAGTTTGGACGGAAAACCGCGTTGTCCGACGAAGCGAGCAAATGCCGCGAGAAAAGCCTCTTTTGTCAGATTAGTACATAGCTGGAGGTACATTACTTTTGTCGTAAAACAGACAAAGACAGCCACGTAGCCTTTCATTAGCGTGGGTGACCTTTGCATGGACGCCGTTATCATAAAAGGCCCAGCAAAATCGACACCTGTAATAGTTAAAGGCCGAGCAAAGTTGCAGCGTTCCGGTGGAAGTGCTGCCATAATCTGCATCCTCATCTTCTCTTTATGCATAGTGCAGATCTTGCACATGAAAATGAACTTTTTTATTTGACTCTTAAGTCGAGGAATATAGAACTTCCGCGATGCTCCGCGTGCAAAATTAGTAGGTGTATATATTTATTTATTTACGAGAGAGTTAATTATAAATAATTATATCACTAAGTTATAGCTACTGATATTACAATATTATAAGTGTCTGTAAGTATCTAACATTGGTTTAATTACAATTAAATTAAGTTTGATATCTTACATATTTTTAGGAAATTACTGGTTGCCCTGATTCAAGAGATTTGATGGTTTCATTTTACCAAATGTAGTTGTCGTAGATGTATTTAAAGCGGTGCATTCATTTAGGATATGATTTGGTTAAGCCGTTTTCTTTAAAAGATGACTGAGTTTTGAAAGTGTGGCCTATTCTCAGGCGATCAGTTGGGTAGTTTGGCTTGTTACCAGAGAGCTAATGTTCCTCGTAATGGTGTTGAAAATTTGACCAATCTCTCGAAGCTGACTCGTGGACAACTTTTTTTTACCATGTTGCGAATGTCCTTCAGCGTACAGTGATCGAATGAAAGTAGTGSTTCTTTTCCAGCCTTTTTTGCACGGTCATCTGCAAGTTGGTTTCCTCTAATACCAGTATACCCAGGGATATGAGTAGCAATGTTGCAAGTCGAGACTTCTCTTGTATTATTAGAGGACGGCGTTCATTATATGTCAGGCTTGAGTTGGCAAGTCGACCATTAGCACGAAGCAGACCTTTCGTATCCAGAAATGGATTTAGTACTAAGAGTGAGCTCTTTTTGTCAACCGGCATGGATCCTCTTAGTGGTGACATCTCGCAGCTGAAGTGGCACGACTGAGTCTAAGTGATAAGCGCGACCTTTGCCTTTTCTAGGTCTAGGTGCGTCAACGTATCGCCTTGGGAGTATAGCGTGGGTTTTCCCTCCACTCTAATTTTGAGTCGCTTGATGAAATTTAACATGTAAGCGATTACCCTGAGTGCTCTGGGGTATGATGAAAATCGCTCAAGAATATCAGTACATCCAATGACGTGTGAAAGGAGTCGATTTTTCGACTTTCGGGGACAATTATGCTTCGAATGGGCGATCGTGGCCAAGAATCCGGGGGATTCTGTTAACCATCGAGGACCATTCCAGCAAAGAGTGGTGTTTTCAAGGTGCTAATACAATTTCGAAATCAGACCAGATATACAATTTATATTTGGTCATATTTAGATGAGTTTGCACCAGGGATACTAGTCTGGCTAGTGGTAGCGCACCACATACTTCCAGTCGTGGCAGATTTATTGTTTTTAGCGAAGCGAAAAAAGATTTATAAATTACTCCGGTAACGAAAAAGCGTGCGTTCGGTTTCGCGGTTCAACTCAAGAGCGCCTTTATTTAATTTCATTTAGTTGCTTAGCCTAAATCTTAAAACTAACGGCTCAATCTAGTGGTAATGTAAGTATGTGTAACAAGAGGGGTAAGTAATTATCTTTCGTTAAATATTGTATTAGATGAATTAAGGGAAGTAATAAATGAAGGTAATATAAATGTATTATTAAGGTACGTATATTATTTTGTACAATTCAATATTTATAAATTCAATTTCACCATTCAGTTTAATAATTTAGCATTTCATTTTCTTAAATTTAGTTTTAAATTTACAAAGATGTCGCTTGGCGCAACACCGGCCATCTTGACAGGATCAGGTTCTTTCAACGTCCATTGGAAGTAAGGCTAATTTGTGTATGGGGTGCTTAATTGTGCCCGCCTCCGATGTTACGTCTGCGACGCGCACCTTGCCGTCTTGCCCTTCGACGGTTGCGACGACTCGTCCTATTACCCACTGCTGCGGTGGTGTGTTGTCTTCGTGTACGAGGACGAGGTCGTTGAGCTGGAGATTGCGGGTGGGGTGCAGCCACTTGTTGCGTTCCTGAAGGCCAGTCATGTATGTTTTGGACCACTGCCGCCAAAACTGTTGCTTGAGAGAGCAAACAAGTTGCCATCTCTCGCAGCAACGAATTGGGTCCACTGACACCTGCTCTGGAGGTAATGCTCGCAGAGAGCACCCTATCAGTAAATGCGCTGGGGTTAATGCCTCGCCGTCGTTGGGGTCCTGGCTCAACGGTGTTAGGGGSCGAGAGTTGAGGATGGCCTCCACTTCTGCCAGTAGTGTTGACAGTTCCTCTGCGGTCAGTAGCGCGTTGCCGATTACGCGAACGATGTGATGCTTGGCGGACTTCACCACGGCTTCCCATAACCCGCCGAAGTGCGGCGCCCTCGGTGGTATAAAGATGAAGCTGAATCCTTCTTCTTCGGCGAATCCCTTCAGCTTCGTTACCTGGGCC
Organism: Bactrocera latifrons; assembly: GCF_001853355.1. Lineage (NCBI taxonomy): Eukaryota > Metazoa > Arthropoda > Insecta > Diptera > Tephritidae > Bactrocera > Bactrocera latifrons. The sequence goes on along the minus strand of NW_017536974.1, from coordinate 169,830 downwards.
AGAAACGCCTCCTTCAACTCTCGCAGCTTGCGATCGGCTCCGACGAAGTTGGTTGCGTTGTCGCTGAACATCTTCTGGGGCATTCCTCGGCGACCAGTGAACCTTTTTAGGGCGAAAATAAATGAATTAGTTGACAGGTCTGAAACTAATTCTAGATGTACTGCTTTGGAAGTAAAGCAAACGGAAACTGCAATATAAGTTTTCACGGGTGGTCGACCGCGTATTCTCAAGGTTGTGTATATCGGACCACAAAAATCTACGCCACATATACGAAAGGGCCGTAGTGCTCTAAGTCTTTCGACTGGCAAATTTCCCATTATTTGGTTTTGCAACTTCGGCTTGTAATAAAAAGAATGTATACAGTTTCTCACGGTTCTACTGCAAGCTTCTCGGGCATTAATTAGCCATATGCGTTCTCGAAGAAGCGCAACCAACGCTTTAGCCCCAGCGTGGTGATTTCGAATATGCAGGAACCGTAAATACGTTATAACGAAGTGCGAACTTTTATTTAATAAAAGCGGAAATTTGGCATCGTATGGGAGAGGTGCATTTAATAGGTGACCTCCTACTCGGATTAATTTGAATGACAGCGACATATCCGAGTACTCATGCAAAAACGGGTTGAGTTTTTGCAAGTTTGCGGGTAGGGTGGTACCTTTATGCAATTTTTGAATAACATCCGAAAATTCAGAATGTTGGACCACCTGTGCAATTTTTAGAAAACTCAAGTTTAGCTCGTCTGAAGTCAGATCCTGTCCCATGGAGGATTTTGGTGGTGGTCTTATCCATCGTAATATGTATGCGACCACACGAAGCAATTTTTTATGAGAAGAAAATTTTTCGATAAGGTCCAATAATGAATTTTTTTCAGTAGTTGAAATTAGTGTAAACGTATATTTCTTCTTCTCTAATGCTTCGTCTTCTGGTGAGAGCTGGAAGTGRWYRTTAATTGGCCATAATGCAGGGTCTTCTAGGAGGAACTGTGGACCGCCAAACCATATCGAATTATTCACTTCGTCCACGTTACAACCCCGAGACACTTGATCCGCAGGATTTTGGTTCGCTGGCACATGTCGCCAATGTACTTTATCAGTCAACTCTTGAATTTCGGACACTCTGTTTGCGACGAAGGTTTGTAGTGAGGATGGATGTGTTTTAATCCAATGTAAAACAATTTCAGAGTCTGTCCAAAATGTAATATTTTCGAAATGTCGACTTAACATAGGCGCTACTCTTGACCATAATTTCCAAAGGAAGATGTGCTGCCGAGAGCTCAAGACGCGGAAGAGATTTGGTCTTCAGCGGAGCCACTCTAGACTTTGCAGTAAGCAGCATACATTTAATACCACTAGCAGATTGGCTTYGTATGTATAAGCAGCAACCGTACGCCCTTATTCAGGCGTCGGAGAAGCCATGTATTTCGCAGATTGCACTCGACTCAACGTTTACGTAACGAGGAATGCTAATATATGAGAGCTGCATTAGGTTGGCTTTAAAGTTTTGCCAGCTAGTGTCAAGGCGCAATGGAATCGACTCATC
>NW_017536974.1:165777-167346 GCF_001853355.1 Bactrocera latifrons | reverse complement strand
AAAATTTTTGGACTACTGAATCTATTGTCGTAAAGTCTTCTTCAGCTTGGCATAATGTGCTATGTAATCTGGGAGGAGAACTTATGTTACTGGCGTATTTGCCAGATACAATCCATCCTAAAAGGGTTTTCTGAAGTGTTGGTTGGTTAGGACCATTTTTAATTTGGCCAACAGCTAAAAGGTCGAAAAATGTTTCAGCACCCAAAAAGATATCCACTTTTTTAGATTTGTGAAATTCTGGGTCCGCCAATTCAATATTGTGCAGAATTTTGCAGCCACTAACATTGTTGTTATGGTCTGGATGATTTGCCGAAATGCATCGTATTACCCAGAATTCCGCCGAAAATTCATAATTATTTAACAGCGACTTGACAAACGCGCTTAGTTTTGACCCACTTTTGTATTGGAATTGCCAATTCCAATTAGGCTTAATGTTTTGTGCTGACGTCGAATCCGCAACTTCTGTGCCAAGTCCTCCGTCATGAAGTTGACCTTGGAGCCTGAGTCCAGCAACGCTCTCGCAGGCAGGTAATCTCCACAGCTGGTCCTCACTAAAATTACTGCTGTTGCCAACATTACCCGATCCGGCATACTTGCTGTATGCATGGCATGTGTGGTTGATGGTTGCGGATGAGGTGCAGCGGGGAAGGAAACTGGATACTGGTGCAACAGCGAGTGATKKGATCSATTGCATATCMGGCAACGATCCGCTCTSCATTTGKAAACSGTATRTCCCTTACGCAAGCAATTTATGCATAAGGGTACCGATTTGACGAACTCGAATCTCTGTTGCACCGGAAGAGCCTTGAAAGTAGGGCAGGCAGTTAGATGGTGATCCTTTGATTTGCACTGTTGACAACTAGGCTGCCTTGTGTTTGCAGCAACTAGCGCCGATTTGGTCCTATCCATTTGTTGTTGCTTCCCATGATTCGTACTACCTGTTGGTATGGGCTTCGTCCTTAAGTGTGATGCTCCTTCCGCTGATAACTGCTGGAATCTTCGATTTAGGGTGGCTTCACATTCCTTCCACAGTGGCAGCTTGTCATAATCCAGCGCTTCGTCCCATTTGGATCGGGTGGCAGGGTCAACCTTTGTCATTACAATGTGTATAATAATAGCGTTTGTTTTCTGTTTGTCATCGCCCAGCGATTGCAATGAGTCATATACCGCTGACACTTCGTCAATCATTGATCGCAATGAAGGCGCGGATGGCTTTGGGATGGTTGGCAGCTCAAAAAGTTTAGATATTGTATTAAAAAATATCAAACATTTATTATCATAAACTTTTTTTAGACTTGCCAACGCTTTCGGGTAATTTTCATCCGACATCTGAAACGCTTTTACTGTTCCCAAAGCCTCTCCAGATAGACAATTTTCCAAATGGTTAAATTTTTCAATATCTGGGATATTTGGATCGTTATGAACCAAGCTCTCGAACAAACTCATAAAATTTTTGAATTCTGARTATTCTCCCTTGAATTTCGGCAAATTCATTTTAGGGAGCCTTGAGATGTGAGAAGCAACAAAAGATGTTTCGGCAAGTGAAGTTTTATTTTTCGCTAAAATTGA
>NW_017536974.1:158685-165392 GCF_001853355.1 Bactrocera latifrons | reverse complement strand
GAAAAGATAATATCGATTCCCAAGTATACGAAAGCCAAATCAAAAAATGAGCAATAGCACAATAAGTAATTTAATCGGAAAATGTCCGAACTAAAAACCGACAAAAATTGCGAAAAACCGACCGATAATTATAAAAACGGATCGAAAAAATTGCGAAAAATATAATAAAAATGTATCACCTTTATTTCAATTAAAGGACTACCGCAAAATCCCAGAATCCCTTATTCACTTTGAATTCGTATATGCCTGAGCATGTACTAATATATGTATATATGTATGTTTGTATATTAAATACAAGTCAATACAATAAAATCAATATAATATATGTAAAGTGAAAAGGGAGAGCCAAAAACTGAAAGTATGCACTTGTTTTGTTGCAGTTTGCTTTTTTTTGTTTTGTTTGCACTGCTTTCAGTAATTCGCACTCGTTACCTGGTGCGTCGGCTGTTTGCCGGCGCTTACGTCCCTTTTGCAGAGGATGCAGCGGCAGCTCATTCCCACGACGGCAGCGGATTGATAGCAGCGGCGGTTTGATGGCAGCAGCGACTAATGGCAGCAGCGACTGATGGCAGCAGCGAGTGATGGCAGCAGCGACTTAATGGCAGCAGTGATGGAAACAGAAGCGACGTTGTGGCAGTAGCGATTTGGACACTTGGACACTTAGCGGTATGTCCTTACGGGTTTCTGTAGCGGCACTGGAAGCGGTAAGTAATAGCGCTACTTCACTCTTACGGCACGAGGAACGGTCGGTTCGTAGCGGGAGTTTTTAGCGGCACTTCACAGTTTAATTTTAATTAAATTTTTTATTTTTATTTTTTTTTTTTTTTTTCACCGCACTTTCAACTATATAATTATTATTTTTGTCACGAAACTGCTCAAACGCTTTGGTAGAATTTTTTTGTAACTCACTGTTGGTGTGTTGACATAACCTCCGCTTTCTTTTGCACACAATATATGTATGTACCTGTATGTATTTATGATTTTATTTTCAGCAACCACACCGCACGTTTCGTTTTTTTTTCCTTTACTTCTTTTTATTCTTTTAAAAATTTGGTAGCACACACTCTATATCACGTATGTATATAAATTTGTACGTATATTTTATTTATTGTAGTTAATTTTTTCCTCTTTTCTTTTATAATTTTTGTTGTTATATCACTTCACTCATAATAATGTAGATATAGAATATGTATTTAACTATTTATTATTGTATTTTCTTTTCGAGTATATAAGGAACACTGCACTTTGAAAGGAACACCTTCACTTGTATGTAACTTTTTGTCTTTTATGTTTGTATATCTTTTGCTTTTCAGCACTTTTTTAATGTGTTTAAATTTGTTCCCACTTCCACTTAGCCGAAAACCGAGATTCGAAAGGAATTAAATACAGGTAATTGGTTTGAAATATTAATTAATGCACTTGTTTGACACTTTTTAAGTGTATTTTAGTTTTAGTTTTTTAATTACGCACTTGTCCATACTCGGGCGCCATGAAAAATCTCAAGCGTTTTTGAGATGCGAAAAATAGTTAGGGATGCGCAATGCAATTTTAAAGAACACTCCAATTACCTGTCGCGAAAAAAGACTTATAAATTACTCCGGTAACGAAAAAGCGTGCGGTCGGTTTCGCGGTTCAAATCAAGAGCGCCTTTATTTAATTTCATTTAGTTGCTTAGCCTAAATCTTAAAACTAACGGCTCAATCTAGTGGTAATGTAAGTATGTGTAACAAGAGGGGTAAGTAATTATCTTTCGTTAAATATTGTAATAGATGAATTAAGGTAAGTAATAAATGAAGGTAATATAAATGTATTATTAAGGTAAGTATATTATTTTGTACAATTCAATATTTATAAATTCAATTTCATCATTCAGTTTAATAATTTAGCATTTCATTTTCTTAAATTTAGTTTTAAATTTACAAAGATGTCGCTTGGCGCAACACTTGTATTAGAATTTTTGCTTGTATCATAATTGGCGAAAGCCATCCTGCGGGGTCGAAAAGTTTTGCCCCCGAGGATAAAATTTGCCTATTTGTTATAGCTGATAGTGTGGATATCGACTCATTAGTGTATGAAAACTGGTCAGATATCGCATTCCATTGTATCCCCAAAGTTTTTGTTGTGCTTTCCTTTTCGAATTTAAGGAAATTAGTGTCTAATAGATTTTCTTTAAGTATGTCCTTTAAAATATTTGGGTGGTTCGCCGTTATCTTTTTCAACGAAAACTCTGCTGTAATAAACGTTTGTGTCACTTGTGCTAGTGACTCGTATGCCTGTGGAAGACTGTGGATTCTGGACAGAATGTCGTCCACATACGTTTGTGTTTTCAACACTTGTGTTGCTCGAGGAAATTCTGACTTTGTGTCTTCTGCCAGTTCGTGGAGTGTACGAATAACGAGGTATGGGGCGCAGTTTACGCCAAAGGTGACTGTTTCTAATTTAAAGTCGCGTAGTGGACTATTGGGAGATTTTCGGAAAATAATACGCTGAAAATCTTGATCCTCTATATGTATCCCCATTAAAAACGTATTTGTGTATACGCCAGTTTAGTATGAGGAGCATTAAATCTGGCTGAAGCGTGGGTCCCGTATATAAAATGTCATTTAGGGAATTCCCCGAACTTGCATTAAAGACAACTCTTACCTTTGTGGTTTTTTGTCTGGCTTTATTACTGCATGATGAGGCAAGTAAAATGAATGGTATTTGCTTTTTATAACTTTTTCGCCAGGGGCTTACTCCTCCATGTGGTCTAAATGGAGGTATTCTTCTAAAACCCTATCGTATTCTGGTTTTAGCTCGCCTTTTTTAAGTAGGTTTTTTTCCATACTTAAAAACTGTTGGATAGCAGGCGCGAGAATGACCTAAGGCGAGTCTGTGGGAGAATTCTGGCTTTAGTGTAGTCGTACGACGTACCGGAAATTATCTAATCGAGTAGTTGTGGATTTGCAAAAATCCTCACAATATCGATCTTCTGGGGTTATGATTGATATGGGGGGGAGTTCTTCTAACTCCCAAAACTTCTTCGGTTGTGTATTGAGGTACTCGTTTGAGATTTCCTCAACTTCAGTTGTCATTCTTGTGACTGGTTTCGCAACTAGTCCTCTTAGGAAACATCCGAAAATGGTGTTTTGCGCCAAAAGTGTTTTTGTAAACACCTTCGAGAATAATTTATGGTATGAAATCGCTGCCTACTAGAATATCTCCTTGAGCGGGAGTGTTGCAGTTGGGGTCTGCTAACTTAAGGTGTGAAACCTTTTGTCAATACTTTCTTTTTATATGATAGCTTGGAAGCATGTTTGTTAGTTGCGGTAAGTTATAGCTTCTGCTTGTATGCGCTTATCCGCTTGGGGGGAAATAAGAGTAATGGGGCAGATTTTGTTTGAGTTTTGTACTACTCTTCCGCCCATTCCCGTAATTTCAAAATTAGCTAGTTTTTTTGGCAGTTGTAGCCTATTTTGTGCCCTAGCTCTATAAAAGATCGTTGAGATACTTGGTCTATTTCGGCCCTCAGTTTAAACAGTTATCCTCGGTGCTCGATGGAGACCATTGCTGTGGGTAATAATACACTGCTTTAGATTTCGCTGTCTAGCGTCTGGGTTTTTAAAGCCTTTGAGCAGCACGGTGATTCTTGGCAATTTTGTGGATTTGGCACTTCGGAATTTGTTGTTGCAACTAAACCCGTGGCTCTTTTGATATTTGCGCTATTTGGGGGGAAGCTGGAAAAATGATTTATATGAAGCATCAAATGGTGTCGTTTATGACAATAGACGCAGTTAAATTTGCTTTCGCACTCTTTCAGTGTATGCGGATGTGATAGACAGTTTGTACAAAGTCTTTTTGTTTTCACGAAATTCTTGCATTCAATAATATTCAATTTTTTGAATCTCTGGCAAGATTTGAGCTTATGCCCTCCTGTACATAGTTCGCATGATCTGTATTTATTCTGTTCAGGTGAGAATGATTGCGGTTTAAAGAAACTTCTATTCAAATTGTTGTTGCTATTGGCTTGGGACTTGTGGAAGCTTCGACTAAACTCTTGCTGAATACCTTTTTGTTTACTTGTAGTTATTTTTTTGGTCTACCCTTTCTGCTATTTCGAAGTGGGTAGTGAGAAAATCTTTCATTTATTGCCACGTTGGGCACTCTTTCCGTGATGAGAGCGATTGCTCCCACAATAATAAAGATTTTCTGGTAATGCTGCTGTGCATATATTTACCAGTATTGGGTCCCAGTTGTTTGTGGGAATGTTTTGGGTCGATAAAATCGACAAACAATTGGAAACAGTGGATTGAAGTTTGATAAATTCTTCACTGGTTTCCTTTTGAATTTTTGGCAAGTTCATTAAAATTGTTATCTGATTATCGATCAATATCCGTTCATTCTCGTATCTTGATTTTAAAGCTTCCCAAGCCATATTAAAATTGTCGACATTTAATGCGAACTGTTTTACTATGACGCCAGCTTGTCCTTTCGTTTTGTATCGGATGTGATATAATTTTTGTGCATTAGATAATTTTAGTGGTTTATGGAAACGGCTGTGAACATGTCCCGGAAGGACGGCCATTGTTCATAACCATAATGTAAAATATCAGTGTCACATGCGGGCACCTTGAGGTGGATGCCTGAACTCGCCTCTTGGCTTTGAACTTGTGGCATCTCTACTCTCGGTTGTGGAGTACGTGAAATTGCTTTAATTAATTTCAATTGAACGGAGATCATAGCTTTTGTCTCTTCGTACTGGTCCAAGCAGTTTTCATATTTGGAGTATGCTTAAGATTTGAAATTTTCTGATTCGTTAAATTCTACAATTGCTTCATACGCAGCTTGCAGATGAGTCCAGAAATTGCCCAGATTTTTTTTTTTTTTGATTTCTAATAACGATTCAGAATTGTCTTGAATCGGTGAAGATGAAAATCGAGTGCAGTATCGAATTAGACTGTCACTCTCAGCAATAAACTTAGTATATGAAATATCTTTCTTTTTTTGCTTTGTAGTACCTTGATTTGGGGATGTATTGAGCAAGTGTACATGGGCTCTTTTCTTCTGAAATCAATTTTTGTACTTTCAGATATTGTATTTATTTAGATTCCTCTCCGTTCATTTAGATAATATGATAAAATAGAAAAACAAATTCTCTCAGTGTACTTCTGATAATAATAAGTACGCCTGAAATCTTTAAATTAAAGAGCAAATGAAAAAATTTTATTTATTTTTTTTTTGTTGCAATCCTGCTTGCTTGTGCTTGTACTTGTGTGGGAATAGAAAATCGGTATGCACTTTTTGTTAATATGTAACACTTTAGTAATGCTGTTCATACATACATGTGTGTGTATGTTACATTAATTTTGTTTTACACTTTGTTTCGGTATGTACATATGTAAATGGTGACTATTGTGCATAGATGTCTGTTTTGATTTGTTATTTTTCTTTTTTCTTTTAAATTTCGCAATTGCCCTAGCTTACTTTTTGCATAATCCTGCTTATACTGTTTTCAGCATAAGGGGTTTTTGCCGGAAAATGTTGTCAAGGGAACACTTGAAATTTTTTATTTTTTTTTATTTCTGATATTGTGTGTTTAAATACACAAATGTAAGCATAAGTAGGTCTTTTATCAGAGATATATGTATGTGCCAGTATATATATAATTATATATTATACTATATATATGGATGTACATATGTAATGTACCAAACTGTTTTTGGTTTCCCGGAAATCAACCGTAAGTTCGAACAGATTGGTAGCAACCGTTCTATTAAAATTAACAGGAACAGGATCGTAGTTTTTAGAGATCAACTGTAACTTTCAAAATACGTATATGCAAATAAGTACAAATTCTTTATAATAATATATGGAATAGGTACACTCACTTTGTGCCACTTCAAGGGTCTTTGAGGGCTTTATGTACTGTTCAGATATCAGGGGGGTAGTTTATGCCACTTCGTCCAATTTGCTTCCTTTTCTTTTTGGTGTTTTTTGGTCCGTGGTTACAAATTTCAATTCGTTGGTTGGCCTTTTTGATATTTATTTTTATTTTTAATTTTTTTGTTTCACGTTTATTAATGTTTAATTTTCACAAAATTTAGATTTTAGTCATGTATGTTAAGCTTCGCGCCCGTGTGGATATTTTTCTGATACATAATATTTCGCGTCCGGTTTTCGGTAATTTTGTTTGGTTTTGGTTTTTGGCACTGTATTGTATGTATATGTATGTCTTGCGGTTTTTTTTGCTATTCAATAAAAATACCGCAAGACTTTTTTGACAACCTAATATTTATGAGCTTTTTTTTGTTTTTATAATTGCACACACGATTTACCTTTTTTTATTATTGGAATTTTTTATTTTTGTTTTGATTTTGGTATTAACCGAGAGAGAGCCTAGCCGCGAGTGCGACGACTGTTTGTTTGATGACAGGAGATATTTCGTCTTGCCCTCGTTCACTGCCAGACCCATTTGTGTTGCTGCCTTTTTCATTCTGGAAAAAGCAGAACTAACGGCGCGGGTGTTGAGGCCGATGATATCAATATCATCGGCATACGCCAGCAGCTGTACACTCTTATAGAAGATTGTACCTTATCTATTTAGTTCTGCAGCTCTAATTATTTTCTCCAGAAGAAGGTTGAAGAAATCGCAAGATAGGGAGTCGCCTTGTCTGAAACCTCGTTTGATATCGAACGGCTCGGAGAGGTCCTTCCCGATTCTGACGGAG
>NW_017536974.1:144848-157605 GCF_001853355.1 Bactrocera latifrons | reverse complement strand
CTCCTTTATATGGCCACTGTAGTAAATGCCACAAGGACCTACTCGTCTCTGTCCTTGTCCCGTCCATCGCATTTCTTGGACGGCGGTGATGTCAGCCTCTATTTTCACGAGGACATCAAAAAGCTGGGCAGCGGCACCTTCCCAATTAAGGAACCGGATGTTCCAGGTGCATGCCCTCAAATCATAGTCCTTAATTCGTTTGCCATGGTCGTCATCAAAAGGGGGGTCTCTCATCCGAGGCTGTTGTGAATTTTTCACCGAACAACCCTATGCACGGGATATTTGGCCTTCTGACTTTAGCTCGCCTTCAAACGGATGTTCTTAGGCTACCCAGAGGATACTTGGTCAAAGACCAGAACTGCTTGAGTCATATGTAAAAGAATCATTTCTGGCCAGTCCCAAGTGAATGGCGATCAGAGGACTTTCCTCACTTACGTGAACTTCTACACATGACTCCATCCTCCATGTATATGTCACTGCCCCACTTTTTTTATAACATATATTTTTTTTTCTTTTATATATATGTATTTAAAATATATGTAGACCGCACTTTTTTTTTTGTATATATGTAGTATATGTCACCGCACCTTTTATTTTATTATATTTCTTGTATATTTGTCAGTATGATTATTTTGCCGCTTGACTTTTTTTTCCAAATAGTGCCTTTCTTAGCGGCTCGAAGGGCCAATGTAATATTTAAGGTAGCACTGTTTGAGTAGGTGCTCACTTAATTATTTGTCTTTCCACTTACCATTTCCGCTTCTTTAAATAATACACCCGTTTTACTTATAAGGGTAATTCAATGTGGATTTAATTCAATTTGGTTTTTAATCTGTTTACAAAATTTACTAAATATGATTTAATTACAATTAATTTTGGTTCGATTTTCAGTTTGAACAATATTGCGCAACTATTAACATAAGTCTATCTTAATTTAAACCAATGTGCGAAATATTCTGTTATTGATGATCGAGAAAGCGCGAGGATCACAGCGGCGATAAGTTGACTTCGATTGCAGATCTAAACGCCTAATACGATGACCCTTTAGACCAGTGCGGTATGTAGATGCATGTGTGGATGTGTGGATGTGCTCTCGCGTGTGGGTGGTGTTGATGTGTGGGTCCTGTGGAATTTGGATTCTGTGTGTGTGTGGTGTATTGGGGTAGTGGCATTAGAGGGGGCTTATCTCATTTAGCCACGCTGAACTAAGTCAATGTCGTCATATATCTCACACAGCTCATCATTCCATCGAATGCGATATTGGCCGTGACCAACGCGCAAAGGACCATAAATCTTTCGCAGAACTATTCTCTTAAAACTCGCAACGTCGACTCATCAGTTGTTTTCATCGTCCAAGCCTCTGCACCATATAGGAGGACGGGAGTTATGAGTGACTTATCGAGTTTGGTTTGGAGTTTGCTTCTGAATTGCCTACTCAGTTCGAAGTAGCACCTGTTGGCAGGAGTTATGCCGCGTTGGATTTCCAGACTGACATTGTTGGTGGTGTTTACGCTGATCCAAGATAGACGAAATCATCTACGACTTCAAAGTTATGACTATCAACACTGACGTGGGTGCCTAGTCGCGAGTGCGACGACTTTTTGATTGATGACAGGAGATATTTTGTCTTGCTCCCGTTCACTGTCAGACCCATTTTTTTTGCTTACCTGTCCAGTCTGGAGAAAGCAGAACTAACAGCGCGGGTGTTGAGGCAGATGATATCAATATCATCTCTATCAGTTCTTCGCCGTCGTGTTTGAATAGCTCGGCCGGCGCCGCTTTGTTGTTCTTTAGGCGGGTAATTGCCATTCGAACTTCTTCATGGTCGAGTAACGGAACGTCTGCTCCATCGTCATCGATTGGGGGATCGGGTTCGCCTTCTCCTGGCGTTGTGCGTTCACTGCCATTCAGCAGGCTGGAGAAGTTTTCCCTCCATAATTTAAGTATGCTCTGGGCATCGGTGACTAGATCACCGGGATTTCGAGCATTACCCCTGTACACCAGCTTTTCAGGCTCTTCGTACTCACGCATTTCGGCATCTTTCTTTTTCTGTCTGTAAATGAGTCTCGCTTCCTTCTTCAACTCTCGGTATCCATCCCATCACGCACGTGTTGTGGTCAATCGTAACGTTGCGAGGTAGGCAGTCTGTTTTCTCTCCGCTGAGACACAGTTCCTTATACCGAGTTGTTGACGAGTGCTCCCAGAGAGCAAGAGTGCAAGGCGAATAGGAAATCGGCATCGGCTGTCTGTTGTGATTGCAGCTTCTCGAAATCGAACCTTCCTTGTATTTGTTGGCATGCGTTTTTTGCTGCACAGAGGCGGGTGCGAATCTTGGCTGCAACAAGATAGTGGTCCGAGTTGATGTTAGGACCTCGGAGCGCAAGCACTTCTAAACCACTGAAGACGTGTCTTCCGTCTATCACAACATTATCGACCTGGTTGCTGGTTTTTCGATCCGCTTGATGTATCTTCTTACGTTGGAATCTAGTACTACAGATAACGATATTTCGGGCCCCGGCAAAGTCGATCAGCCTCAACCAATTTGAGGATTTTTCTTCGTGGAGGCTGAATTTACCGACCGTAGTGTTAAAGATACCTTCTTTGCCCACCCTGGCGTTAAAGTCGCCAAGCACGATTTAGACATCATGGCGGGAACAGCACTCATAAGTGCGCTCCAAGCACTCATGAAAGGCTTCTTTGGTCATATCATCCTTCTCTTCCGTCGGATCGTGGGCGCAAATCTGCGATATGTTGAAGAACCTCGCTTTGATGCGTATTGTGGCTAGACGTTCATTCACCGGAGTGAATGATAGCACTCGGCGACGGTGTCGCTCTCCCACCACGAATCCCAGACCAGACTTACGCTCCTTTATATGGCCACTGTCGTAAATGCCACATGGACCTACTCGTCTCTGTCCTTGTCCTGTCCATCGCATTTCTTGGACGGCTGTGTATTTTCACGAGGACATAAACCAGTTGGGCAGCGGCACCTTGTCAATTAAGGGACCGGATATTCCAGGTGAGGTGAGGGCATGCCTCAATTCGTAGTACTTATCTCGTTTGCCTTGGTCGTTATCAAAAGTGGGGTCTCTCATCCGAGACTTGTTGTTCCTTTTCATCGGTAATGTTTTTTTACGTGGCGGGTCCCAAACTCAACGTACAACCCTATGTATTGGAATATGTTGCCTTCTCACTTTAGCTCGCCTTCAAAAGCATGTTCTTAGGCTACCTAGAGGGTTTTTGGTCAAAGACCGGAAGTTGTGAGTTGCTAGAGCCATATGCAAAAGAATCGTTTCTGGCCACTCCCAAGTGAATGGCGATCAGAGAACTTTCTTCACTTGAACTTCTACACATGACTCCATCCTCATAAAATCAATATTGTCGGTAAAAATAAAGCTGAGTCGTTGAACAGAGTGCAGTCTTCAACCGACCTAATTCTAGAATGAACAAAAAGCTGGAGCATTGCTGAAATCTATACATATATTCCACTTCGGCGAAATATATTGGTTTGACGCTGGATACAAAGTTAAAGTGAGAAGGAGTATATTACAAGAAAAGTTGTAGAACTAAAACTAAAATACAACAAAAAAAAATACTGGTTAATCGGCAAGAAATTACTTAACAACCTCAAGTAAAATAATGGTCTACAATCAAACGATAAAGCCAATTTGGACATACGGAATTCAGCTATGGGAATGTGCTGCACCTTTATACATTGATATGGTGCAAAGATTCCAAAATAAAGTTCTGTAAAAATTATAAAGTTTAGTTTCTAAAAAATGCTTCTTAATAGAGCTTCTATTGTTTTATGTCATAAATTATAAAAAATATTGTGTGTTATTACATTTGTCACTAGTTGCAATTTAAATGAAATGTAAAACCATATATTTGCTACGTTTTATTTAAAAAAAAAAAAAACAAAAAAAAAGTAAATATCACAAAAATTTAAAAGAATTTCGACTACTGTAGTGAATCAGCATCTTATTTTACTTGCCCATGAAATTATTCATCTCGTTATCGTAAACAAATTTTATACTATGAGCAAGTATGTTTTATCGGTATGCTTACTTTCATTGAGGTATAAATCTCTAAACATATAACGGGAAATAAGAACCGATTAACTCCGTTCGTTTTCACATGTGAGATTCGATATTTTTATACTCTTGCTACTTGCTGTTACAGAGTATTACAGTTTTTTTTCATCTCACGGTTATATGTATCACCACCTAAAACTAATCGACATATATATGAGCCTTTGGTTTTGAAAGTGGTATAAGTCAAAAATTTTAAAAATCTACTTTATCAGCTATTACTTATCAAATCTTAATAAAATAACATAATCTGCAGAGATTAGCAGCATGCCACGCAAATTAACTCTTTAAAATGTGTTTGAAATATTTAGTTGTTAACTGAAATACAGATATTGTTCGTTTTGATAGTGGTATAAGCCAGTGTGTTCACAAAATAATTGTCATGTCTTCAGATTGTTGGTCAGGTATGACGAAGTAAAACTAATAATGTAAAAACTACTATTTAAAGTTAATTGTAGACATTTTACGGCGAATAAATATAAGTAGTGCTAAGTAATAACCAAGAAATAGAAATGAATAAGAATGATATCGTCTTCTGATGAACCTGCTCATAGTTTAAAAGTGAATTCGGAACCGTTACAAATGGAAGAAAGCAAAATGAAATCAAGAAAGGGCACAAGCAATGAAAAGAAAGAAAAATTAAGTGAAATCGTGGAGAGGAATATGAAACAAAAAACTCTAAGCCCGTGAGTGCTAAACTTTTCGAAAATATAGATTGTCTTTGTTCCAAAAAATTGGAATTGGATATGAAGCCAGGAAAGCTAGTTTTGATTATTTTTGGAATTTAGCAAGTTTCGAAAAACAGAATATTTTTCTGTATGGTTTGATTAGAAGACAATCAAGAAAGCAAAACCGCCCCAGACATCACAAACGATAATTGAGAAAATGAAGTCTTAAGTTTCATCTATATGTATATATGAGTTCGGAAGTTTCTGTTTGCAAAACTTTCAAAATATCTAACCGAAGATTATGCCGTGCCTTATGGCTCAGTAATGAAGACGAGAAGTTGCATCTTATGGATATTACATATTAAAAGTGTCGAACAAGCTAGAAAAAGTTTAAAAGATGTCATACAAAAAAACAAAAGATAAGTCGAGTGAAAATTACGGATTCATATTTGACCTACAGAAAGCGTTTCCTTATCCAAAACTTTCTGTTTCGGTAGCTTACTATAAGCGCAACATGTATGCATACAATTTAGGGTTTCATAATTTCCACAATGGAAATGCTAAAATGTACGCATGGGATGAAACAATCGCCTCAAGTGGATCACAGGAAGTTGCGTCCTGCATCTTAAAGCACATTCGGGACTTAACCACTCAAAAGCATACAACACCTTACAGTGATGCCTGCTCAGGACAAAATCTAAACATTAACATAGCTTTAATATGGTTAAAAATTGTGCAGTCATCTGATAATAATGTTGAAACAATCTATCATAAATTTATGGTATCCGGCCAATCTTTTTTGCCAAATGATCGCGATTTTGGTTTGATAGAAACTAAAATTAAAAAAATTGAATTATTTACACATTCCTGAGCATTATTATAATTTAATAAAATCATGTAAGATGAGAAAACAATTTTCGGTAGTACAAATGGATCAAAAGGATTTTATTTCTACAAGACAACTAAAAGAATCAACGAATAATAGAAAGAAAAACATCAATGGAGAAGCTATGCCTTGGTAAAAAATTCAATGGATCAGATTTCTAAAAAATTTCCCATATAAGATGTTTTATAAAACTTCCTTGGCTGACAACTACGAATTCAAAGTATTAGACCTCTCACCAAAAAAAGAAGAAGACCTAGAATATACGGAAATATTGATTTACTTCCATATACCCAGCCATTAGACATTTTAATCCTTTAAAAAGCAAAACTGTAAATATCTCGAAACAAAAAAAATATGACTTGTACCTCTTTCAAAATCATGGGCACATATATAGGTTTATTTATAATATATAAATGATCAGGATGACGAGAAAAGTTGATATCCGGTTGACAGTCTATCTGTCCGTCCGTCCATAAAAGTTGTAACTTGAGTTAAAATTTAGTTATCTCCATGACACTGGTATGACAATGGTAGACGTAGCGTAATTGAACCACTGCCACGCCCACAAATAGCCATTAACCGAAAACATATAATCTGCCATAACTAAGCACTCTATTAAAATATAAAACTCTTATTAGGTACAAAGGATCACAGTAGCAAAAGGCACCTGGGGGCAAAAATTTGTGAAAAAGTGGGCGTTGGCTCACCCTCTACAAGTTTAATGCACATATCTCATTAACCATTGAGTGCAAAACTACTAAAAACTGCTACCGACGGTGTGAAAATGAATGAAATCGGAGGACTACCCAGCTAACTCCCAATATAACGGTACTGTCAAAACTACTGGAAGCGCGATAAATCAACTACTAAATAAGTCAGACACCTTTAATTTTACCACCGAGATGGTATAGGAGAGAGTTATGGAAGCCGCTGTGAAAATTGGACGATGAGCGTAGCACCGCCCACTTTTTGTAGGAACCCCATATCTCAGTACCCGTCCAAAAGATTTAAAATTTAGTACGTGGCATTCTTCTTACATTCTTATGTCACAGTATGAAAATGGACCGAATCGGACAACACTCACGCCAAATTCCTACTTGTATATAGCATCATTTTATTCCACTTGATTATTTCAGTTTTTAGTACACAAATAAAGAAGCAATTCATACAAGTATAACGGGATAAAACTGCACGAATAATCTATTTAGTGTGTGCCACCGTATGATCAAAAATTTCTTAAACCCAGCCAAGACTGAACATGTCGGTCAATGTGTGAGATATATAATTGAAATTAAGAGATATTCCGTCTCCTATCGGAGAGAGAAGATATCGGACCAATACTTCCCTTAGTCCCCTATACCTAATATACAAATTTTCTAAATTCCGGGTGACTTTGTACCGAATGTTTCAGCCAATATGTGAGTTATCACAATGAAAATGAGAGAGTGTGTTTTACTCATAACAGTGTATCTATAACTAAATCAGGATTTTCGAACGTTCGGCTGATTTTATATCTAATTTTTTATATGTGGAGTGGAGAAAAAAAGTAAAATCGGGTCGCTACTACCCCAAATCCCATTTACTATGTTTTATGATTTTCGGTTTTCTTACAAGCCTTGTATGTCTGTAAGTGTTAGGTTTTATAGACAATATATAAGGGTTCGATCTGCTTATTAAAAATGTTACCTCACCTTAGTTTCCAGTTGGAGCGAAAATGGTTTTTTTTCGATGTGTGTATGCGCGCTGATGAACAAAAATAGCTCGACGCCGTCCGCCAATCCCTTTTGTTAATTGTGTGCTGGTGTCCTCGTGTGTGGTGTGAAGGTATGGTGTAGATGATGATGTGGTGGGCATCATGCCGATTTGTTGAGAATGAGGTGTGTAGTGTGGGATGAAAATATGATGCGCATGATGCCAATATGTTGAGTAGAAGCTCATTTAGTCATGCAGGCCTCCCTAAACGACTGTTTAGCCTAGAAGGCGCGGAAGCTCTTGCAGCGTTGCCACAAGATCCACGACTCGTATGTGACCGTCGGAGCCATAATATAGCTTTTCTATGCGGCCAAGCCGCCACTCGGTAGGGGGTAGACAATCATCATAAATGAGGACACAGTCTCCAAGTTTACGTGCTTGTTCAGGAGGCCGTGAATTGAGAACGGCTTCAATTCGATTTAATAACGTCGTGAACTCTTCGTAATTGAATTTACAATTTCCAGCTACCCTTTGAAATGGGATTTGAAGCTTTTTACAGATGATTCCCATAAACCGCCCATATTAGGAGCGCTTGGGGATATAAATTGCCAATTGATACCTTGAGGGGCGTACTGTCGGGTGACACTTGCTTTAGGAAATCCACAAATAGCTTTTCTGTGGCTCGTTGAGCTCCAATAAAGGTTTTGCCATTATCGCTCATGATCTTTGATGAGTAGCCACGTCGAGCGACGAAGCGAGCAAATGCCGCGAGAAAAGCCTCCGTCGTCAGATTACTACAAAGCTCAAGGTGTACTGCCTTTGTCGTGAAACATACAAGGACAGCCACTTAGCCTTTCATGAGAGTGGGAGACCTTAGCATAGACGCCTTTACCTGGAAAGGCCCAGCAAAATCAACACCTGTTGTGGTGAAAGGCAGAGCGAAATTGCAGCGTTCCGGTGGAAGTGCTGCCATAATCTGGGTTCGCATCACCATATGTTGCACGATGAATAATAAAATAAAATGGACACCTTTCAGGTATGATTATAGGGTGGCGTTCATTATATGTTAGGCTTGAATTTTCCAGCCGACCATCGCACGAAGCAGACCTTTCGTGTCTAGAAATGGATTTAATATTAAGAGTGAGGTCTTTTATCAATCGGCTTCAGTTCTCTTAATAATGATATGTCGCTGCTGAAGTAGCGCGTTTGGGTTGATGTGATAAGGGCGATTTTTGCCTTTTGCAAGTCTTGCTGAGTTAAAGTGTCGCATTGGGGATAGGTTGCCCCTTTAGCTTTATGCTTGAGTCGGTCTATGAATCTGAGCATATAGGCGACTCCTCTGAGCGCTCGGGGGAATGATGAGAATCATTCAAGGATGTCAGTATTATCCAGGGTTGTATGATAAGTATCGATTGTTCGACTTTCTGGGGCAATTATGTTACGCATGGGCGATTGTGGCCAAGAATCGGGATATTCTGCTAACCATTGGGGGCCATTCCACCAGAGGGTGGAGGTGGCGAGATGCAGAGGTTTGCATCCTCTTGTACCTAGGTCAACAGGATTGTCAGCACTGGCTACGTGTCGCCAAGTGGCTGATCCTACTAGGTCAAGTACTTGAGACGTTCTGTTGGAAATATATGTTTTCCACGCATGTGGTGGTTTTCCAACCAGGCTAGAACTATTTCGGAATCGGACCGTAGATATAACTTGTATTTTGCCATGTTCAAGTGGGTCCGCACCATGGAAACTAGCTTTGCTAGTAGCAGAGCGCCACAGAGTTCAAGTCGTGGTAGACTTATCGTTTTTAGGGGTACGACTTTTGCTTTTGCCGCCAGTAGGTGGCTTGTGGTTGCAATATCGCTTTGTGTGCGCACAGAAATAGTGGCACAATATGCCTTTTAAGAGGCGTCGCAGAAACCGTGTAGTTCCACTCTGTATTCGGGGGAATAGTTTACCCACCGTGGAATTTGTATATGCGAAATGTCTTTTAGGTTATTAGCAAACTGGGACCATTTTTCTAAGCGAAGAGGCTTCACTTGCTCGTCCCAGTCGGTTCCGTCTAGCCATAATTCCTGGATCTGGATTTTCGCTTGTATCATAATTGGCGAAAGCCATCCTGCGGGGTCGAAAAGTTTCGCCACAGAGGACAAAATTTGTCTCTTTGTGATGGCGGATAATGCGGATATTGACTCTGTAGTATGTGAAAGCTGGTCAGATATCGCATTCCATTGTATGTCCAGTATGTCCAAGTACAACAAAACTTTCCTTTTCAAATATAAGGAAATTAGTATCCAACAAATGGTCTTTAGGAATATTTTTTAAAATATTTGGGTGGTTGGCTGTAATCTTTTTTAAAGGAAACCCTGCGGTATTGAGGACATTTATTACCTGTGACAAGGTATCGTATGCTATTGGAAGACTGTGGCTTCCAGGCAGGATCATACGTCTCTGTTTTGAGCACTTGTGTTGCCAGAGGAAATTCTGACTTTGTGTTGTCTGCCAATTCGTGGAGTGTTCGAATGGCTAGATATGGTGCACAGTTGACGCCAAATGTAACTGTTTTTAGTTTGAAGTCGCGTAAAGGACTGGTGGGGGATCTTCGGAACATAATACGTTGAAAATCTTGGTCGTCTTTATGTACGACTATTTGCCGATACATTTTTTCAACGTCCCCACTGAATACGTATTTGAATATACGCCAGTTTAATATCAAAAGCATTAAATCTGGTTGGAGTGTGGGTCCGGTAAATAAGATATCATTTGGGGAATTCCCTGAATTGGTGGTTTTCGAGGCATTAAAAACAACTCTTACTTTTATTGTTTTTTTGTCTGGCTTTACTATTGCGTGATGCGGCAGATAGAAGGAGTAGTATTTGCCGTTGACGATTTTCTTCCCTGGGTTTACTTCCTCCATATAATTTAAATGGAGGGATTCTTCTAACACACCATCATATTCAGATTTGAGTTCACCCTTTTTAAGTAGGTTTCTTTCCATATTTACAAACTGCTGTATTGCAGAGGTGCGAGAGTGACCTAGGGCGAGTGTGTTAGGAAATTGTTGTTTAAGTGGTAGTCGTACGACGTACCGACCGATCTAGTAGTTATGGCTTTGTAAAAGTCTGATATTTAGTTCTTCTAATTCTCAAAATTTTTTCAATTGTGAATTGAGGTACTCGTTTGAGACTTCCTCAACTTGCGTTGTCAATGTTGTAACCGGTTCCGCAACTAGTCCACTTAGGACCCATCCGAAAATGGTATTTTGTTCCAGAAGTGTGTCCGTGATTTTCTCAATACCTTCGAGTATTATCTGTGGTTGTGCGGGGGTATTGCAGTTTGGGTCTGCTAGCTTTAGGTGTGAAACCTTTTGCCAATACTTGCTATTTATGTGATAGCTTGGTAGCATATTGGTTAATTGCGGTAAGACAATAGCTTCTGCGCACGTGACAAACAGTTGGTACATAGTTTTTTCGTTCTTACGAAATTGTTTCGATTGCTAATATTAATGTTTTTGAATTTTTCGTACGATTTGAGTTTGTGACCTCCTCTACAAAGTTCGCATGAAGTTTGTTTATATTGTTCGGATGTGAACGTTTGATTTTTAAAAAAGCTTCTATTTAAATTATTGTGGCTACTTGCTTGGGGTCCATTGAAGCTTCTATAGAGGACGCTTTGAACGTTTTTCGGTCTGACTATTTTTTTATCTACCCTTTCTGCAATTTCATATGAGTATCGCGATGAGAGCGATTGCTCCCACGAAAGTAACGATTTTTCTGGTAATGCGGCTGTGCATATATTTACCAGAAGGCGTCCCAAGTATCTGTGGGAATATTCTGTGTCGATAAAACCGACAAACAATTTGAAACCGTGGATTGAAGCTTTATGAATTCTTCACTGGTTTCTTTCTGCATTTTTGGTAAATTCATTAGTATCGTCTTTTGCTTGTCGACCAATATTCTCTCGTTTTCGTAACGTGCTTTTAGAGCTTCCCAAGCAAAATTAAAATTTTCATCATTGAGAGCGAACTGTTTAATTATTACGCCTGCCTGACCTTTGGTTTTATATCTGAGGTGATACAATTTATGTGCATTAGATAATTTTTGGTGGTTGATGTAAACGGTGTGAACATGTCCCGGAAGGACGGCCATTGTTCATAACCCCCATGAAAAATGTCTGTGTCATGAGGGCACCTTGAGGTGGATGCCTGAACTTGCATCTTGACATTGTACTTTTGGCATCTCTACTCGCGGAATCGGAGCAGCTGCAATTGCTTTAATTATATTCAATTGATCAGCGATCATAATTTTTGTGTCTTCATACTGGTCTAAGCAGTTTTGCAATTTGGCGTAGCCAGAAGATTTAAAGTTTTCTGGTAGATCTGAATCATTAGTATCTACAATTGCGTCATATGCAGCCTGGAGACGTGTCCAAAAATTTTAAATTGTTTGGCTTTTTATTTCTAGCGCCGATTCAGAATTTTCTTGCATCGGTGAGGAAGCAAATCGATTGCAATATTTTATTAGACAGTCACTCTCAGAAATGATTTCCCCCTTTTCTGTTTCGTAGCACCTTGCTTCGAGCGTGTAGCTTCTGCCGGTGTACATGGACTTTTTTCTTCTGTTTTTTCTTCTGTAATCATTTTTGGAACTTTTAGCAACTGAGTTGTTTTAGATTCCTTTGACTCTGAGCTCATTTAAAAGATGTATAGAATAAATTAAAACGTCTTAGTGAAAACCAGACTTGAAGATGTTAAGAAAAAATTTCGTTTAAACTGTTGAATAGAAGACTCTTTTGTATGTAAGAGATTCAAAAAGATCAATAAAATCAATTGCTGTTTAGTAAACCGAGATTTCAAAAAGTTTTTTTCTATATATATATGTACTTGATTTGACGAGAACTCTTTTAAGTAAATAAGAGTTTTGAACGAAATTGATATAAGATAAAGCTTTACGTATTCGATAATGTCCTCGTACTTATGTAATCGCGAACTCTTTTACGTTAATAAGAGTTTTAAAATGAAATAAATAATTAATCACTTAAATTTGAGTTCATTATTTTTTAATGACCGGAAATTTTTTTTGTATTTTATTTTGTGTGTATATTTTTCTTTTATATATGCTTTATGTCCAAATGTCCTATAGGGTATACCTATAGGTGGGTATGTTATTTATTATGTGGTAATGAGCGCTCGTWTTAGAGATCACTGCACTTTGTACATATGCATGTATGTATGTATGTTTTGTTTTTTTATAGTAGGGGGAAGCATCGAAAGCCGGAGTGCGGAACTTTAATCCGCTAAACCTAACCTACTCCCAACTCAAGACTCTCCCACGGGACCACCGATTAAGTATTACTTCGTGGGAGGGACAGGACATTTAAGTCTCCTCTATCGTCCGGACTGACGGACGCCTAATTTGTTGTAA
>NW_017536974.1:143128-144268 GCF_001853355.1 Bactrocera latifrons | reverse complement strand
ATCCACGAGTGGATGTCCGGTATAAGTCGGTAAGTCCAACGCCCTTTGGATGATGAATTCCCCCGCTCCTGCCACATTTTAATGCTCTTGTTCCTCTCCTCTGTCTTTGCCGATACTGTTTTAGGCGCTGATATATGATATAGACGCTCGAGTTCATCTCCCTGGATGTCAATGGGCGGCATTCTGGCTAATACTTCAGCAACGTCAGTTGATGTAGTCCGGAAAGCACTTATTACTCGAATTGCAGAAAGCCTATGCACTGCAATTATTTGTTTAGCATACGCTTTTATGTGCATTGTCTGTATCCATACTGGTGCTGCTTACAGTATTACGGAACTCATTGCTTTCGCTATTAAGAATCGCCGGCTGGAACGCACACAGCCTGTGTTGGTCATCATTCTCGATAAAGCATTGTAAATTTTGTTCGCTTTACTGGAGGAATACTCCAGGTGTTATTTAAGTTTTAATTTAGAATCTAATATTACTCCCAGATAATAATCTTGCACTCCCCTATGGTGAGCTCTATTTGTTCTTCTACCTTCCTGGTGCTTATAAGTAAAACTTCAGTTTTCTGCTCCGCCAGTTCTAGATTCACAGAAGAGAACCAGAGCCGTAGATCTTTTACGCACTCATTGCACTTGCTTCTTAGGTCGACTAATTGTTTTGCCACTGCTACCACCATGAGATCGTCCGCATATGCTATTAGTTTCACATCTTTTGGTTGCCGCTTACTTAGCACCCCGTCATACATGGGGTTCCATAACAGCGGGCCTAACACTGACCCTTGGGGTACTCCACTCGAGATAGAGTAGCTCTTGGCTCCTTCGTTCGTATCGTAAATCAGCCTTATATTTTTAAAATAACTCCTTATAATGTTTATGAGGTATTCTGGGGCGCAAATTTTTTCCAGTGCTTTGATTATGTGTGCCCATTTAGCCATGTTGAACGCATTCTTGAAATCCAGTGTGATCAGCGCGCAGTACTTTTTCGTGCCAGCTTTCCATCTTTTCCCACTTACTGCACATTTCGCAGTATCGACGACTTCTCGTAGTGCGTCAATAGTGGATCTCTTTTTTGTAAAGCCGTATTGTCTCTCTGATAATCCGCCGGCTTTCTGGATTACTAACTCCAAGCGGTTTC